>NW_019384391.1:774359-782071 GCF_000671375.1 Centruroides sculpturatus | reverse complement strand
GACAGAAATAAACAACCAGACAAATACAGCACTACCGAAGTCGTCTATAAAATACCTTGCACATGCGAACCCCCAAAAGTATACATCGGTGAAACAAAAAGAAAATTAGAAACAAGACTAAAAGAACACATCGCAGACCTGAAGTATAACAGAATCAACTCAGTTTTTTACGAACACTGCACGACCCACAACTGCAAAATAGATAAAAAGGATGCAACAATAGTACACAAAGAAAAAAATTGGTACAAAAGGAAATTCAAAGAAAGCTACGAAATTACTATAGACAAAAATAATATTAACAAGAACCTTAGCATCGACATCCATAAAAACTGGCTTCAATTATTAAAATAAAATAGAATGTTTATACAGTCGCAGGCGAGGCTGTGTACAACACTCGGAGAAGGGTAATGTTACAAATTACGAGGCATGCGGGGGAGTCCGTCAAGTCGGGAAAAAAGAGGGGAGGGAAAGGGAGCGGGAAGTACGGACACACAAGTCACAACTATCGACGTAACAGACTGAAGAGGGGCGAAAGCCCGAAACGCGTTTCTGTAAGAAGTAAATGTAGGTGATGGAATTATTTGCCAAGTGTCTATAAATGCACCAAGTCGTGACATAGAATCAGAAACTGAAAACTTTTGAAAAAGTTCTTTTGATTAGGTTTGAGTATCTTCAGCTTCAATACATTAACAAACAGCATGTAGAATATGACTTTCAGGCAAACAGAATTTGAATAACTTTTAAAATTAATTAAAATGGAACATGCATTCAATAGTGGTCCCAAGTTTCTTAGAACATAGTAAACACTTCAATCAAAAACCTTAAATTATTTTCCAGTAAAGTTTAATTTGAAAAGTTTTTCAACTATCACTTTTGATCTGCAATTGGAGATCTGAGGTCTTGATTCTATTGATTCTATATTCCAAATCCTGAATATAGAATCAATAGAATCAAGACCATTAGTCAAAAAAAACTTTTTCAAATTAAACTTTACTGGAAAATAATTTAAGGTTTTTGATTGAAGTGTTTACTATATTATTCCAGTCCAATAAGTGGTGTTTATTTCTTCTTAGAACATTACAATACATTTTATTTACTTATAAATTTATTATAAAATAAATAAGTAGGTTTTTCTTAATGATAAATATTGATACTTTTCAGATTTAATACAAAATTTAATAAATAAAAGGTCAACAAAAATTATTATTTTTGCAATAAAATTTATTATATAAAGAAATTGCTAATAAGTTTGAAGTGATTTAAAAAAATATCAGTACATTAATTTTGTAGTTAAAAAAAAACATAATGTTATTTTTGTATTTACGTTTTATATATTATAATTTTTTGTTGTGTTATTGACTACATTAACTTTACCTTAGTAACTACTATAAATTTTAATACTTTCATATATAATATTTTAATGAATATATACTAATAATCACACACTCAAGTTTTTAAATGTAATATAATTAAATTTTTGTACATTGCATAATAACTTGTGTATATTATTAATTAAGGACCATCCATTAATTATGTGCATAATTTTTGAATCACTTTTAACTCCCCTCTCTCTGTTGTGTACAATGATGTATAATTTTGTCAAGTTCTCTTCCTTTTCATTACATGTACTTGTACAATAGTTTATGTACAATATTTCTTTAACATTGAAGAAATGATTTAAAAACATTCTGCAAATATTTTCAAACTGACAGTTTATTCATGTAACTAGTAAGTAGGCTTATAAGAACAAATTTGTATGCCACTAGTATCACTGAAAAAGTTCACATAGACAATGCCTCTCTCCATCCCTCCATCTCTCCTCATATAAAATGATATACTTTTTTGACTCCTCTCTCCCTCTTAAACTATACATTCAATTAATGGATGGCTCCTAATTTATTAATTTTGTTGTTGAATTAAATATTATATAGTAATATAGTTGGAATATATTCAAAGAAATTATTTTGTGACAGTAAATATTGAATAATTAATTAATATTACATTCAAACATAAACCTAATTTAAAATGCTTTTATCTCCGAGAAAAGTAGTTTAAATTAATTATTTCATAATAAATTTCCAAATATTTTTGGCAGTTTTGTACTGTTGTTTTATATTTACTTACTCTTATGCAACAATATTAAGTTCATTTAAAATAAACATTTTATAGACTATTGTATTTTTAATTAAATTTGATTTGAAGAAAAACAGATCTGATATTCTAATTAAACTTAATTTTATTCTGAGTTTAATTAATATCAATATTTGCTGTTTTTTTATATTAAATAACAAAAATTAAAAGTTAAAAAATATATAAATAAAATTAAGAGTTTAATATTTTCTTTATTATTTACTCAACAGGTAGATTTTCATGTTTTTATTTTTTTAAATATAATTTTAACTAATCCATTTTATAATCTTGTGTTTATATATAAATAATTAACAATATTGTTCTATTTAAAATTTGTATATATATATTTTAACTGTTTCATTACATTCTTTTTTAAATGCTTTAAGCATGACATTTCTTTTAACTTTAAACTTTACTTGAATTTGCATTAATATTAATAAAGGAATTAACATAAGGTTTTTTTATTTTTATTAAATACAGATTTATACTATGTACAGTACATTTTTATAGTATTTATGAGAAAGTTGATACTCATTTACATATAAAACAATAAAATATAGAATTTCCGTACTACATACTGGTAATATATTTTGCCTTAAGAAAATGGATAATACACATAATAAGATTAAATAGTATGAATCAATAGAACATAAATATTAAAATATTTTTTTAAACTAAAATATAAAATATCAAAAGCGCTCAGCAACTAAATAATAAGAAACAAAACACCTTTTTTGCCGAGAAATAAATGGTTCTTCAGGTCGAAAAAATGGAACGTAAATTTACGTTCCATTTTTTCGACCTGAAGATGGCCTATTAACTAGGCTGAAAATGTTTGTTTTTTCAAATTATATTTATTTCTCGGCAAAAAAGGTGTTTTGTTTCTTAATAAAATATAAAATATATATACATGAAAACATACAATATGTTTTCTAAAAATTTTAATAATCAAAAAGATTTAATTGTTTTTAGTGTATTGCCCACCGTTCCCGAATGACTAGTCCAACAACCTTGGCATCTACTGCCTTCACATCTAATCTTCCTCCAGTACGGTCAGTACGTCAAATGCCACTTCCATTAATGGCATCAGTAAGTGATGATCCAATTTCTCTTTGGCTTAAATTGGGTGCCTTAGAAAAATTAGAACAAGTTGTTCTTGATGGATATGGTGATCAATTATATGGAAAAACATCCAGAATACCTCAAGTTAATAAATTTTTAAGACAGATACCGGTGTTTCAGGTAAGAATTTTTTAATGATTTCATGAGATTTGTAAAGATAATTTAAACAAAAAACTACAGAAATTAAAAGTTATTTTTTTGTAAGCATGAGGAAAAATCTAATATCCATTATGTTTAGAAGATTTTATTTTTTTACTAATAGTTGGATTTTTCAATAGCATAGATTATTTTTACAAACAAAGCATAGATTATGTTATTGTTAAAGTTTTTCATGAACTCATTTTGACATTATTCATTGTAAAGTTTCTTACAATGCATTGTTAAAGGAGATGAATCATGGTTCACCATAACCTGTATGTATCATAAAACAAATGCTGATTGATGATGAAATTTAGGCAAAAATGGTAAAAGTTTACTTCAACTGGAAAATTCTTTACTACTTATTAGAAAAATACTATCATCATATTCCAGGAATCATAAAAGAGTAATTCTAGAACATTTATATGGGAAAGGAGAACTAAAGAATAAGAAATAGAGATGGATTTCTAAAACATTTGAAATCAACAATTCTAAAAATATATTATGAATTTTTGTTTTTAGGTTTATATCTGTAGTTTAATAATTGTCCTCTCATTATTTGCTGTACAGTTTGATGAAGGAATTATTACTTTCAAGGGATCACTTTTTACCAGCCAGCTCAAGTGGCTACCACATTAAGTGCTAAAAACTATACTAGGAAGATATTATTCTATTAATCAATGAAATGATGTTATACTTAAATACAACTATATCACTAAAAGATGTTGAAAATAATGGATACTTCAAAATTAACAAAACTCTCCCATTTTTAAATATAATTGTTGTAAAATTCTACTTGATCAGTTAATTTGAAAGTATCTATTTGTAATGTTACATTCTGAGAATCAAATGTAATCTGTCCTTTAATAACTGAGGATGGTTTACGAAAGGCTGAAAATCTAAATTATTAAATGGGGTTTTTAATAAGCATACATGCTGACTTAGTGTATACTATATTGAAAATTACTGTGAGAATTTATTCTTATTTAAGAAAAGTCTTTTAAGATTAAGAATGAATCAAACTGTCTTAAGTTATTTACTTGAAAAGTTTTTAATTACAAATGAGTACTTGAACTTTCAACGTTTCAAAATGTCATCTTTAGGCTGAGCATATAACATTCAAATTACAATTTTTAAAAATGTACGTTAATTTCAAATGTATGGTTTAATAAATCTTAGCACACAGTTTTTACAGAAAATCAAACAGATGAGACATAAATGTTTTAATTTTAACTTGTTAATATATTTTAACATATCTAAGAATCTTTTGTTTAACATTTTGAAATTTTCATTTGAGTAATTTTAACAGTTGGTTTATATATACAATATGAATGGTAATATGAATTTATCAATAATTATAACAATTTTAGAGAAAGAAAAGGGAAATAAAATTTAAATATTTATGAAGATAATATTCTGAAATCAAGATATCAAATAATTAGAGATAAGTGACATATATATATAAATGTGTCTAATACAATTGGTTGTAAAGATTTGTAAATCATCAGAGTGTACTCATATACATTCTAGTTTTTGAAATCTAAGTAATCAATTCTGTATTTCTAATGGCTGCAATTTGAAAAAATTGTAGACCTATAAATTTCCAGTCATTTGTCTGTCTGTTTGTCCATCTGTATGTCTTTCTTTAATCTTCAAAATGATGTTAGATAAATGAAATTCAAGACCAGATATGGAAAGTTTAGGGGCAGGAGGCCCCAATTAACTATATATGAACCAACGCAAACTGGAAGTCACATTATTTCAATTTAAAAATTTCCCCCAAAAAGAAGTTGGATAGATGACTGGCACAACTCTATTGTTGAAGGAAAAATATGATGTGTAGTGGCAAGCCACTAGTAATTTGAGGTGGAGAGCATATATTTTAAATTAAATAAATTAAAAATATGATTAAAAATTGCAGCCCGGCATTATGACAATGTCACAAAAAATAATTTCTTGTTAGTATGGCAAAATTTGTTTATTTAGTCTATAGATAACAAAATTGTTTTTTTCTTAATTTTATTTATTTATATCAATCAAGTGTAAAATAAAATTTGAATTAGAAAGAGCTAACCTAAGAGTTTTGAGTACTGTAATAAAGAGCAACTTTTATTCCATTTGGCTACTTTCTCCCCAAAATTCCTGTCTTTTCATTTATTTGAATGAAAGTTGTGACTTTAACCACTTTAATGTAAAAGATGTAAATTGTTCTTTCAAATATTATGGAAAGGAATATCATTTTATATCAATTTTATAAGTTATCCAGATAATTTCTCCTGATCATAAGTATATTCATACTAGCAGATGAGCCCAGTGTTGCTCGAACAAAAAGTAATGGTAGCAAAGATTAAGATTATTAGATTATAGCTGATCTTATCCATTTTCACAGAGCGCAAGAATTAGGTCCCCCCTCTTCTGAGACTAATTAGAAAATTTTTAGATATCTGTTTACCACACCATGGTAACGATAATTAAGACTCACTGCAACCACTAACCAGTACATAGTACTACTAAGTGATGAATAATAAACGTTTTTGTAACTCTTTCTGGGTTCTTCTTTGGGTTTACTAAATTTGGAAAATAAACTAGATCTTCTGGAATCATTCATAAATATAAATTTGAACGTAAAATCGAACATTAAGACTGAGTTTGAATAAAGCGAACTTATGTACATGCACTACCTGTGTCAACTTTATATACGATGGAACTCTAAATATTGTTGAGAATTTTTAGAAGGATCTAAAAATATGTTTGATTTCCTGCATAAATGCAAGAAAGACATCTAAAATAGTATAGTAGAAGCTGAGTTCTTCACGGTAAGCCTTAATCCTGTCCCTCTCCCCACAGGGGGAATTTTGAAAAATTCCTTTTTAGTATACAGTATATTCTCATGACATATTGTAACTGTGTTCCAAATTTCAACTTTCAACTCCTAACTGTTTGAGCTCTGCACTTATTATTATCATTATTACTGTATCATTATCAACCCATCTCGATTATAAGATTCAGATTATAAGAATTTGTTACAAGTGTCAAATATTTTATTAAAATAGTTGTAAAGTAACTTTTTAATTAACATATTAAATAAATTATTACTCTACAGTAAATATTAATTAGAATAACGTTCTATAAAAAAGACAAATATCAGTAACCTCTTAACATTTTGAATTTAAAGTAGTAATTTGAAATTTGAATCCAAACATTTAGAAAAGCTAAGCATTTCTTGTTATCAGTTTGCTTTTTAATAGTTTATGTAATGTAGTAGTATCCACATTAATAGCTATTTAGAATCAGTATCAGACTGACAAACAGGCAAATAATCTATAATTAGCACCTGACACTGCTAGGCACAATCGGGAATGTTGTACATAAGGTACATTGCAGATAAATACAGATATATAAATAGATACATAAACACAAAAGAATGTAAAATAAAATTAAGAATAAAGATAATGTAAGTAATAAGGCAAAAAATCATGTATTTACAAATTGAGGAGGATGCTGGCTTGCATCAAACAGTAATTATAATACATGTTATGTAAGATAACTACTTCCAACAATTTAACACTTTGTGGATCGTTACATGTTATGTAATGGTGGCAGTACAAGCATAAAACATTTAGATAATAGTTGTTCTCACAAAGTAGCAATCAATTATGTTTTAAGAAGATGAAAGTTCTTTCTTTCAGAAACTAAAAGTTCCAGGTTGCAAGCCAATCTGCCTAACTTTCAAGAGTCAGATGATGAAGGGAATGCTGAGCATCCTCAAGCATGGGACAGTCCGTAAGATAATGGTACACCTCATCATGTGTACCACAGATAGGACAACAATCTGAGTCACTATGATGAAACCTGTGCAGATATGCATTAAAACGTCCATGCTCAGTAAGTTACATACTGTGTAAGGCAATGATGGGGGTGAATCCACTTTCACTTAAGTCAACTGTCAATATTAGGAAAGAGTTGCCTTATGATATGGGTCTCTGGCAGAGAGTTCCAGTCTCTTTGCCAGCACTCAATCATGAAAATCAGTTTTTAAAGTTGTTATTACAGTAGAACCTCGATTATCCACCCCCCCCGATCAACCGACCGTCCTAGTCGGCAAATTTCAAATGTCCGCTAGTGATGTGGCGCTACAATATTTGGCTATGTCTTGGCTACTTTGATATTATTTTTACGTGTTTTAGCTGGCAACACTCATTCGACCATGAAAGGGATCCAGTATTTAAACGAAGCTTAATTTTCTAATTTTTAACGATACAATAGCGACGATTATTATTTTAAAAAATTTTTGTTAGGCTTAACATCGATGAAAATTCAAC
>NW_019384391.1:723799-772807 GCF_000671375.1 Centruroides sculpturatus | reverse complement strand
AAAAACGTCACAGACTAGACAACAATGGTGGAAAATATGAGCGCAAGTTTCAAAGTTCCATCAACATTTTGCAGCCAGAATAACGGATGGTGTCAAGTCGATTCTTCAAGGCGGATCTTTCTCGTGACTCGAAAAGGAATCGTTTTTCGCTTAGAAACAGACGAGGGAGCCAATCAGAAAACAAATTAGAGAACGGAGATTGATATAATCCCCGATCTTCAAGGACAGGGGGACTTCTTCCGTAAATTGTGCTACGGAGTACCTGCACTCCAAAAAGTCCGAAGCAAAAACTCTCTGTGTGTCGACGCACAGAAGACGAAGAGTCCGCACTAGTGTCCATCGAGAGAGCCGTGCCGCCGACGCCTATCGACAAGTCTCCTTACCTGCTGCAGCCCCGGGGCCCATCTCCGAGTGACGATAGAAAAACATCCTCGATGTTTAAAACTTACGAACATTTAACTGGTTAAGGAACTTTGTGCATAGTGTAAGTTATTTCCTGTTAAATTAAACAGATTTTTGTGAGATTCTTGTCATCTGTGTCTCCTCTGCCACACTCACACACGTTCGACCCTAAATCATTCTGACGCGGGATTAACGATTCCCCCCGGAAGTCGGCGAACTTACAGAAATATTTTACGATAGTAAATGAATTTTGCATGATAAAATTTTTGCAATATAAATGTGCCAAATATGTGATCTTTAAGAAATAAAAAATGATTTGAATTGAAGTTTTTAGTATTTTATTGCTACCTATCTTTAAAATTTCATATAAGTAATGAAATTCATTAAGATAAAAGATCCATTAAAGATCTGCTAAAAAGTAATGGATATGGATATGGATACGGATCGTTTTTTTCCCTCGGATATCCGCGGATAGGGATATGGATACGGATATTCGGCACATCACTAGTTAAAACCAATTAGCTCATGCATGATTCTTCTAAACACTTTTCCAAAGATATTAATGCACATGCTTGATATGAGAAGCAAAAATATTTACTACACTTGATAATTAGAGTTCGTCTGTATTTATATGCAATAAAAGTGTAACTTACAAAGCACAAATTAAGAATAGTGTTCTTGTTTCAAGCTAACCAATGGTAGAAATAGTCAGGAAAAATTGAAATGACTTGTTAAACAATCATAAAAGGCAGATTCATATACTTTTACATGCAAAGATATGTAAAATCGTGACCAGATCAAAAAAACTGGAAAATCATCCACCATCCAATAAGGCAGCATATTTGATAATCCCGCATTGCATGTCCCAATGATGCCAAGTTAATGGAATGTTACTGTGTGTGTGTGTATATGTGTATTTTTTTTCAAAATTTAATGAATACAGTTGACACTGTAAATATAATATTATATGTTTGTATATCTATTTTTCCAGCACTGATGTATTTAACCTGAATACTTTGTTTGTTTTTTACTTTCATTCATTAGAAGTTTAAAAATATTTTATACTAATATATAATCTTTGCATTTATTACTATAAAATATTGTATTAGATTAAGTTAAATTTTTCACTGTTTGTAACTATTCTAATTATTTTAATTCATCTTAAATTTAAAAATGTTATTTTGAATAGCATTTAATTTTTCTATGATTTAGTTACAGGATCTATAGACACAGTGTTGATATTCAAAATATTTAACAGTTGGTACACTATTATAAATTCATGTATAATGCAAGTAATTAAAAGTAAAAAAAAAAAAAAGAACATATGTACATGCAAACAAGCTAGAATATTTCATTTATTTTTAATTCTTCACATGCAAAAGATGGAATAAATATCATTCCAATAATTTCTATATAATTTTTTTCATTTTGAGAAATAATTAGTGAGGCCTTTTCTTTGATTTGACTGTTGCTAACTAGCATGTCAGAAGTATAATTTGATATAAGGAACTGCATCAAAATTAACAATTTTCTATTAAATTGAACATGTTATTCAAAGTCATTAGGTAACTTTAGTTTCAATAAGTAGAGCATTTTATTTAATATTGCTTATAATAATGATAATTATTACTATAATATTTAACAACAGATATGGAAATATTTATAAATTTTATGACTGCTGATGCATACTGACTGAATATCATCTATATGTAGGCTGACTATAACTAGAAAATATGAAAATGGGATACTAAAATTTTTCTTGGGAACTTTTTGGAAAATAATAATCGCTCATAAAATGATGTTTTCTTATATTTTTTATTGAATATTATATAATTATAATAGTTTGTTTAATAAAATAAAATACATTTTTAAATTAAACAATGCTTAATAAAAAATGATTTTAAATAAAACAACACATTAAAAATTAATTGTATTTTAATGAATGTTTTTCTTGTCATATAACTTTGTTTTGTTAGATAATTGTATAAAATTCATCACAGGTAACTGTACTGTAGATGTACAAAATTAAAACCATTGAATTCATTGCAGTTATTTCAAGTCTGTTATTTTCATCTGTCCACTATGTTTTTATTATTGAAAATACTTGTTCTGTATTTCCATTATGGGCTGACATGCAAATAAATAGTTTCACAATTTAAAGAGTTCACTTTCTTTGTTCTGTCTCATCAACAGAGGAAAATTATTCCATTTATCATTGTATGATGTAGAGATCCAATTTGTTTTCTTTTCTTTTATTTGTTATGAAATAAACTTTTTTAAACTAGAAAATTGATTTATGAGATTATTTTCAATTTCTACCACCAGGTCAATAATATCTTCAACCAATATTTGAACTTCTCCCAAGTGGAGGTTTTTCTAACAATATCCAATTGAAAAGTTTATATTTATTTAGGGTTCACATCAGTTGTTTAAATATGCCAAATAAGTTTTGTAGCAATCTGTAACTTCAATGATAGAATTTTTCTATTGTCTTTCTGAAATATTGTGATCCTGAATAATTTTTTATATTATAGGAATGAAATGTTCTTGAATTCTGTTTTCAATTACTAAATTGATGATAACCTTCCACACTATAACTTTGACATCTCATGATAATCTTCCAGCAGCAGCACTGAATTGCATTATGCAAAACATGGGTAGAATAACCTATATCTGGTATAGTAGGGTTCATATCCTTCTTAGATTTTTGCAAAATGTTATTTGTACTCTTATGTTTTGGTCCACCAAAATTAGTGTTAGTATTACCTGTCCCTTTGGAACAGGTAATACTAACACTAATTTTGCATTTCCTAAGATCTATTTAAGATCTAACACTAATTAGCATTTCCAAAAAGTATATGAACAAATAGATACTTTCAAAACAATTCAGGCATTGTTTTGAAAGTATCCTAAGATCTATTTCATATTCAGGCATTGTTTTGAAAGTAAAATTTGAAATTGTCTCAGATGTTTCATTTTGTAATGTTTTGAATTTCAAAGTTTAATCTGCATGCCATATTGTTTTGAAAGATAATGTGCTAATGGTGAAACAATTTTTTTGTTTTATGATTCCTGGCATCTGTAGAGATACCAGAAAATATTACATTTTTAATTTATTCAATACTTCATTTTTATGAAATGGAGCAATAACATTTTAAATTAGAGCTGTGGTTTTAGTTCTTTCGTAAGAAAATTTTGTGGCAAGTGTGAAATTTAAAATTTTATTTTGAAATAGTTTGTTGTTGCAATCTGCAGGCCAAAATGATTGGTGATGTTTTAAAATATGAAATTCTGATATTATTGTTGACTCTTTCTCAGTAGAACTTTTTTAATGAAAAAAAATGCGTCAAACAGATTTTGATATTTCTACAAAAGATGAAAGGGACAGTTTGTTTTTGAGATTAAACATGCTGTTTTATATCTGATCTTCTTCTGTGAGAGATGTTAAAATACAAGGAACAAAGATTACACAGTATTCAACTTTTTTTTAAAACTTCATTTCTGTTTGAACTCTTTTTTTGTAAATGCATTTTCTTTTTGGCATTTACAAAAAAAAGAAGCAAGTTCTAAGGTGGGTCTAAAAATAATAATAAGTTGTTTTGTTTTTATAGCATACAGCACACAAAATTGTCAATTAAATAAATTAAAGTACATCAGTGTTGTGATCACATTTATCAATTGAATATTGATTCGATTAACTGAAAATTGGAAATATGTTATCTCTAAAGAGAAAAATAAAAACAATAATATAAAGAATCAATTTACAGTTACAAAAGAACAAAATTAATTAATACTAGAAAATCTGCAAAATTTAGATTATGTAATAAGTTTCATAATTATTTAAAATATTCATTTATTTTTGCTTGTCTTGAATTCATATTACAAAGTATATATATGCACTGCCTGCCTCAAAAAGGACATAAAAATATCTAAATTCATTTAAATCTAATATCCAAAAATACAATTTTAATGAACAATTAAAATGCATTGGATTTTACTGTTTTGAATTGGTGGTCACAATAAATGGTGCTTACTGTGGTTACTTTACTAACATATTTTCAGGAGTATAAGTAATAAACCTAAGATAAATTAAAATAATAAAAATCATAATATATATTTGATGTTTAGCAAGAACAACAGGTTTAAACACGGTCATTAATAGTAATTTTCATAAAGTGGCTTGAGATTATAATTACTGAACTTATAGAGGTACAGTACATTTGTTGCAGCTGATTTCATGAAGACACATGAAGTCATTCAAATCATCGAATGAAATCGCTCAAAATATATTGATCATGACATAAATATATAAATAAAGAAATACAGGACATTTAAGTGTTCTGACAACGGTTGTCAGGACAACAGGACAAAATGTAGAAAAATGGGACATGTCCCAAAAAAACAGGATATCTGGTCACCCTATCTCAGTACAGACATTTTAGTAGCAATATTAATCCTATGTTTATTATTTAACTTAGATTAGAAAACAGATTTATGTATATATAAATCTATTTATAAAATTTTATTGATTTTAAACAGTCTTTCTCTAATGAAAACTAGATTTGTATAAACCCTAAAATATCACCTTTAATACCTTAATTCTCCAGTATAAAACAATACTAAAACTGACAAAGATTTTCGATCTAATACTAAGAACTTTATCAAATCAATTAATGTTCCAATATTCGGAATGCAAATCAAACAACAATATATTACAAAACTAAGAAGAAAAATTTAAAAATAAATAATTACTGTGAAATTTCACACCTGCAGTATAAAGTAAACATATATGTAAAATTATTTTACATTGATAATTTAACAACCATTTTTCTGTTTAGCAATAATGTGACATAACAGTTCAGTGTGGGCAATACAATGATGTAAAACGTAAAGGAATGAATTTAAACCAATAAATACCCATAACTTTTTATAATGCTACAGTTCAAAACTATGTTTATCATATACAATTGTATTGTTCATAAAGACTCATTAAAACATAGAGTACAGTATCATTTTACATCATACTTGACGATGTGCCATCATAAAATGCTTGCCATGCATATGACATGCTCTTTTCTTCCTTGAAGTTAATGCATACCGCTTTTGCTTATGACTTGAAAATCTCCAGTGTTTCCAGTATTCTAATTTATTCCAATTGGTTGGCCTTTCTAATGATTGTAGCATCCTGGAGATTAGCACGCACATTGTTCTCTGTCGCATATATGTCAAGGACTGTGGTATGTTTCTTGTTAGTAATCTCATATCTATGCTCATCTAGTCAGTTAGGGATTGTCTAGCTTACATAGGAATTGTTTAGTAGATCCTATGCATTCAAGATCTTTATTGAATCTGTCATCCCTTATAGGAACTTTGTATACCCCGTAACCTCTCTTTGTTGACCACATCTTTTTCATTGCAAAGTAGTTTGTAAATCGTGACATTATGCCGAACTGGCCTCTTGTTTAGCAGCTAATTCTTTGTATAACAAGTTCATATCTTGGTCAAAATCAACTAAGATGAGCATAGGGTTGCTGGAGTATGTTACATTGTTTATAAGGGAAGATGGTTATGTGAGGCTCTGGATAGGTCCGAACCCTCACTAAAATTCGCGAAAAATAATTGTTTTAGAGAAAATAATATATTAGTTAGAAATAGCTTTTTATTTTATGAAAACGCGACGCTAGACAATAGAAGACTTTTAAACAATAGAAGAAAGTAAATCCGTCGACCATTTCCGGTTGGAGATCGAATTAAACTTCGATTTTGACCTCTCCTGCGCACCCGAAAGGTTTCGAATTGTCATCAGGTGACGAGGAGAGACCAATCGGAAAGGNTTTTCGGTTATCCGACTTTTCAATTATCCGACCAACCCCAGTCCCCAATTAGGGCGGATAATTGAGGTTCTACTGTATTGTTATTCAATGTTTTCAAGTAAAGATCAGCTCATTTAGCATCTTAAAATAATTTTGAACAGTCATGCCATTTATTATAGTCACTTTTGCAATTGTATTAACTACATATATATACAGTGAAATTCTGTTAATCCGGCATCTGGTATGCTGGCAAACCTGAGAAGCTGACATGTTGAGCTCATTGATGGGGGTGAGAGTTATTGGTTCACTGAGTTATTTGCCTGTAAAAAGCATTCAAAACATGCAATTTTTGTGGGTTCTTTTTTAGAGATGAGAAATGTCAAGACAACATGATGCTGTGCTAGTTAAAACTAGTTATATGCCGGATCATTAAAAATGTATATCTGCGGATACGGATATGGATTATTAATGTCTAGATCCGTGGATATGGATACGGATATGGATCTCAACTTTTGAACTCAGTCGGTGCCGTTACTTGTGACCTTGGACCGATAGTTGACGCTTTGCATTAGTAATGCGACATGTTTTGACTTGCACTGCGTGTGTTTTTGTTTATAGTTTAGTGTCACATGGGATAGCATAGATTACATATGTATCTCTGGAGAGTGTTGAGTTAAATTAAAATAAAAACAATGTCGACAAAAAAGTTTAGTAGTGTAATATGGAAATGTGAGGCCCCAAAAACGGGTTGAAATTAAATATTTATTATTAGAAATTTATTAAAATGAAACTAGAAGAAATATCGTCTATTGTTAAAAACCGATCAAAGATCGAATTAGTTGTGTTAGTCATATGAAACCGCGATGAGAGAAAAAAAAACTTTATTGATGTAAACAGAATGTAATAATTTTAAATGATTAATTAATAATTGTAAACAAACGACCTCCAGTAGAGATGGACCTTTGAAAAGTCGTTCGTATGCACATAATTAGAACATAGAAATTTTGAAAAGAGGAAAGATTAATGACGAAAAAGGACATTGCGTTGTGTCGTTTAATTTCAAAAACGTCACAGACTAGACAACAATGGTGGAAAATATGAGCGCAAGTTTCAAAGTTCCATCAACATTTTGCAGCCAGAATAACGGATGGTGTCAAGTAGATTCTTCAAGGCGGATCTTTCTCGTGACTCGAAAAGGAATCGTTTTTCGCTTAGAAACAGACAAGGGAGCCAATCAGAAAACAAATTAAGGACAGGGGGACTTCTTCCGTAAATTGTGCTACGGAGTACCTGCACTCCAAAAAGTCCGAAGCAAAAACTCTCTGTGTGTCGACGCACAGAAGACGAAGAGTCCGCACTAGTGTCCATCGAGAGAGCCGTGCCGCCGACGCCTATCGACAAGTCTCCTTACCTGCCGCAGCCCCGGGGCCCATCTCCGAGTGACGATAGAAAAACATCCTCGATGTTTAAAACTTACGAACATTTAACTGGTTAAGGAACTTTGTGCATAGTGTAAGTTATTTCCTGTTAAATTAAACAGATTTTTGTGAGATTCTTGTCATCTGTGTCTCCTCTGCCACACTCACACACGTTCGACCCTAAATCATTCTGACGCGGGATTAACGATTCCCCCCGGAAGTCGGCGAACTTACAGAAATATTTTACGATAGTAAATGAATTTTGCATGATAAAATTTTTGCAATATAAATGTGCCAAATATGTGATCTTTAAGAAATAAAAAATGATTTGAATTGAAGTTTTTAGTATTTTATTGCTACCTATCTTTAAAATTTCATATAAGTAATGAAATTCATTAAGATAAAAGATCCATTAAAGATCTGCTAAAAAGTAATGGATATGGATATGGATACGGATCGTTTTTTTCCCTCGGATATCCGCGGATAGGGATATGGATACGGATATTCGGCACATCACTAGTTAAAACCAATTAGCTCATGCATGATTCTTCTAAACACTTTTCCAAAGATATTAATGCACATGCTTGATATGAGAAGCAAAAATATTTACTACACTTGATAATTAGAGTTCGTCTGTATTTATATGCAATAAAAGTGTAACTTACAAAGCACAAATTAAGAATAGTGTTCTTGTTTCAAGCTAACCAATGGTAGAAATAGTCAGGAAAAATTGAAATGACTTGTTAAACAATCATAAAAGGCAGATTCATATACTTTTACATGCAAAGATATGTAAAATCGTGACCAGATCAAAAAAACTGGAAAATCTTCCACCATCCAATAAGGCAGCATATTTGATAATCCCGCATTGCATGTCCCAATGATGCCAAGTTAATGGAATGTTACTGTGTGTGTGTGTATATGTGTATTTTTTTTCAAAATTTAATGAATACAGTTGACACTGTAAATATAATATTATATGTTTGTATATCTATTTTTCCAGCACTGATGTATTTAACCTGAATACTTTGTTTGTTTTTTACTTTCATTCATTAGAAGTTTAAAAATATTTTATACTAATATATAATCTTTGCATTTATTACTATAAAATATTGTATTAGATTAAGTTAAATTTTTCACTGTTTGTAACTATTCTAATTATTTTAATTCATCTTAAATTTAAAAATGTTATTTTGAATAGCATTTAATTTTTCTATGATTTAGTTACAGGATCTATAGACACAGTGTTGATATTCAAAATATTTAACAGTTGGTACACTATTATAAATTCATGTATAATGCAAGTAATTAAAAGTAAAAAAAAAAAAAAGAACATATGTACATGCAAACAAGCTAGAATATTTCATTTATTTTTAATTCTTCACATGCAAAAGATGGAATAAATATCATTCCAATAATTTCTATATAATTTTTTCATTTTGAGAAATAATTAGTGAGGCCTTTTCTTTGATTTGACTGTTGCTAACTAGCATGTCAGAAGTATAATTTGATATAAGGAACTGCATCAAAATTAACAATTTTCTATTAAATTGAACATGTTATTCAAAGTCATTAGGTAACTTTAGTTTCAATAAGTAGAGCATTTTATTTAATATTGCTTATAATAATGATAATTATTACTATAATATTTAACAACAGATATGGAAATATTTATAAATTTTATGACTGCTGATGCATACTGACTGAATATCATCTATATGTAGGCTGACTATAACTAGAAAATATGAAAATGGGATACTAAAATTTTTCTTGGGAACTTTTTGGAAAATAATAATCGCTCATAAAATGATGTTTTCTTATATTTTTTATTGAATATTATATAATTATAATAGTTTGTTTAATAAAATAAAATACATTTTTAAATTAAACAATGCTTAATAAAAAATGATTTTAAATAAAACAACACATTAAAAATTAATTGTATTTTAATGAATGTTTTTCTTGTCATATAACTTTGTTTTGTTAGATAATTGTATAAAATTCATCACAGGTAACTGTACTGTAGATGTACAAAATTAAAACCATTGAATTCATTGCAGTTATTTCAAGTCTGTTATTTTCATCTGTCCACTATGTTTTTATTATTGAAAATACTTGTTCTGTATTTACATTATGGGCTGACATGCAAATAAATAGTTTCACAATTTAAAGAGTTCACTTTCTTTGTTCTGTCTCATCAACAGAGGAAAATTATTCCATTTATCATTGTATGATGTAGAGATCCAATTTGTTTTCTTTTCTTTTATTTGTTATGAAATAAACTTTTTTAAACTAGAAAATTGATTTATGAGATTATTTTCAATTTCTACCACCAGGTCAATAATATCTTCAACCAATATTTGAACTTCTCCCAAGTGGAGGTTTTTCTAACAATATCCAATTGAAAAGTTTATATTTATTTAGGGTTCACATCAGTTGTTTAAATATGCCAAATAAGTTTTGTAGCAATCTGTAACTTCAATGATAGAATTTTTCTATTGTCTTTCTGAAATATTGTGATCCTGAATAATTTTTTATATTATAGGAATGAAATGTTCTTGAATTCTGTTTTCAATTACTAAATTGATGATAACCTTCCACACTATAACTTTGACATCTCATGATAATCTTCCAGCAGCAGCACTGAATTGCATTATGCAAAACATGGGTATAATAACCTATATCTGGTATAGTAGGGTTCATATCCTTCTTAGATTTTTGCAAAATGTTATTTGTACTCTTATGTTTTGGTCCACCAAAATTAGTGTTAGTATTACCTGTCCCTTTGGAACAGGTAATACTAACACTAATTTTGCATTTCCTAAGATCTATTTAAGATCTAACACTAATTAGCATTTCCAAAAAGTATATGAACAAATAGATACTTTCAAAACAATTCAGGCATTGTTTTGAAAGTATCCTAAGATCTATTTCATATTCAGGCATTGTTTTGAAAGTAAAATTTGAAATTGTCTCAGATGTTTCATTTTGTAATGTTTTGAATTTCAAAGTTTAATCTGCATGCCATATTGTTTTGAAAGATAATGTGCTAATGGTGAAACAATTTTTTTGTTTTATGATTCCTGGCATCTGTAGAGATACCAGAAAATATTACATTTTTAATTTATTCAATACTTCATTTTTATGAAATGGAGCAATAACATTTTAAATTAGAGCTGTGGTTTTAGTTCTTTCGTAAGAAAATTTTGTGGCAAGTGTGAAATTTAAAATTTTATTTTGAAATAGTTTGTTGTTGCAATCTGCAGGCCAAAATGATTGGTGATGTTTTAAAATATGAAATTCTGATATTATTGTTGACTCTTTCTCAGTAGAACTTTTTTAATGAAAAAAAATGCGTCAAACAGATTTTGATATTTCTACAAAAGATGAAAGGGACAGTTTGTTTTTGAGATTAAACATGCTGTTTTATATCTGATCTTCTTCTGTGAGAGATGTTAAAATACAAGGAACAAAGATTACACAGTATTCAACTTTTTTTTAAAACTTCATTTCTGTTTGAACTCTTTTTTTGTAAATGCATTTTCTTTTTGGCATTTACAAAAAAAAGAAGCAAGTTCTAAGGTGGGTCTAAAAATAATAATAAGTTGTTTTGTTTTTATAGCATACAGCACACAAAATTGTCAATTAAATAAATTAAAGTACATCAGTGTTGTGATCACATTTATCAATTGAATATTGATTCGATTAACTGAAAATTGGAAATATGTTATCTCTAAAGAGAAAAATAAAAACAATAATATAAAGAATCAATTTACAGTTACAAAAGAACAAAATTAATTAATACTAGAAAATCTGCAAAATTTAGATTATGTAATAAGTTTCATAATTATTTAAAATATTCATTTATTTTTGCTTGTCTTGAATTCATATTACAAAGTATATATATGCACTGCCTGCCTCAAAAAGGACATAAAAATATCTAAATTCATTTAAATCTAATATCCAAAAATACAATTTTAATGAACAATTAAAATGCATTGGATTTTACTGTTTTGAATTGGTGGTCACAATAAATGGTGCTTACTGTGGTTACTTTACTAACATATTTTCAGGAGTATAAGTAATAAACCTAAGATAAATTAAAATAATAAAAATCATAATATATATTTGATGTTTAGCAAGAACAACAGGTTTAAACACGGTCATTAATAGTAATTTTCATAAAGTGGCTTGAGATTATAATTACTGAACTTATAGAGGTACAGTACATTTGTTGCAGCTGATTTCATGAAGACACATGAAGTCATTCAAATCATCGAATGAAATCGCTCAAAATATATTGATCATGACATAAATATATAAATAAAGAAATACAGGACATTTAAGTGTTCTGACAACGGTTGTCAGGACAACAGGACAAAATGTAGAAAAATGGGACATGTCCCAAAAAAACAGGATATCTGGTCACCCTATCTCAGTACAGACATTTTAGTAGCAATATTAATCCTATGTTTATTATTTAACTTAGATTAGAAAACAGATTTATGTATATATAAATCTATTTATAAAATTTTATTGATTTTAAACAGTCTTTCTCTAATGAAAACTAGATTTGTATAAACCCTAAAATATCACCTTTAATACCTTAATTCTCCAGTATAAAACAATACTAAAACTGACAAAGATTTTCGATCTAATACTAAGAACTTTATCAAATCAATTAATGTTCCAATATTCGGAATGCAAATCAAACAACAATATATTACAAAACTAAGAAGAAAAATTTAAAAATAAATAATTACTGTGAAATTTCACACCTGCAGTATAAAGTAAACATATATGTAAAATTATTTTACATTGATAATTTAACAACCATTTTTCTGTTTAGCAATAATGTGACATAACAGTTCAGTGTGGGCAATACAATGATGTAAAACGTAAAGGAATGAATTTAAACCAATAAATACCCATAACTTTTTATAATGCTACAGTTCAAAACTATGTTTATCATATACAATTGTATTGTTCATAAAGACTCATTAAAACATAGAGTACAGTATCATTTTACATCATACTTGACGATGTGCCATCATAAAATGCTTGCCATGCATATGACATGCTCTTTTCTTCCTTGAAGTTAATGCATACCGCTTTTGCTTATGACTTGAAAATCTCCAGTGTTTCCAGTATTCTAATTTATTCCAATTGGTTGGCCTTTCTAATGATTGTAGCATCCTGGAGATTAGCACGCACATTGTTCTCTGTCGCATATATGTCAAGGACTGTGGTATGTTTCTTGTTAGTAATCTCATATCTATGCTCATCTAGTCAGTTAGGGATTGTCTAGCTTACATAGGAATTGTTTAGTAGATCCTATGCATTCAAGATCTTTATTGAATCTGTCATCCCTTATAGGAACTTTGTATACCCCGTAACCTCTCTTTGTTGACCACATCTTTTTCATTGCAAAGTAGTTTGTAAATCGTGACATTATGCCGAACTGGCCTCTTGTTTAGCAGCTAATTCTTTGTATAACAAGTTCATATCTTGGTCAAAATCAACTAAGATGAGCATAGGGTTGCTGGAGTATGTTACATTGTTTATAAGGGAAGATGGTTATGTGAGGCTCTGGATAGGTCCGAACCCTCACTAAAATTCGCGAAAAATAATTGTTTTAGAGAAAATAATATATTAGTTAGAAATAGCTTTTTATTTTATGAAAACGCGACGCTAGACAATAGAAGACTTTTAAACAATAGAAGAAAGTAAATCCGTCGACCATTTCCGGTTGGAGATCGAATTAAACTTCGATTTTGACCTCTCCTGCGCACCCGAAAGGTTTCGAATTGTCATCAGGTGACGAGGAGAGACCAATCGGAAAGGTGAATCTGAGAGAAAACAGATAAAACCCCGGAAATTCGAGGACGCGACGGCTTCTCTGAAAGTTCCAAGTGACGGACCTGTTGTTGTGTGTGTGTCTCGCACCCATCTTCGTCTCCATCTCCCGACCTTGGATCGACATCTTTCCACCAACGGAAGTCGACCGCATCGTCCCGGAGTCGTCGAGACGTGATGGAATGGTTCATTCTCGAACAAGGGACACTCCTTCAAAATGGGACTAGCGTGGAACCACAGGAGAGGAAGACCCAGAGGCCGCAGAGACCGCAGCCGCCGCAGAACTTCCAATATTGCAGAAACCTTGTAAGCTTCTTTCGTGTTTAATAAATGGTTGTGTTGTTTGTAAACGAGGCATCTATCTCTGACTCAACTGCTTCCACATGTCGTTGATTGTTACCGCTCGGCAATCCAAACGGCAAGGGAGACGATGACGATACATATCACATATTATCGTTCATCGAAAGTTTTTATTTCTCCCCCCTTGGCCCCACAGTTAGAACCTGAAAGTTTGTGAGTTTTGTGACATATGGCTTCACCACCGCATTTACATAACTGCAATATTTAGGTTATTAATTCATAGTCTCTGCAAAAAAAGAATATCTTTCTATTGATATTTAATATAGTTCTTTTAATTTGTAGATTTCTTTCAAATAAATTAGAAGGTGATTTATTTCCTAATCAAAACTATTTAAAAAAAAAAATACATGTACAAAGTAAGAGAAATTATACTACTAATAAATAATTTCTTATCTGAACTTAAATAAATAACCTTAATTCTAAAAGTCAATATATATATTTTATATATTTTTTTATAGTATTAAATATTTTCAGAATAATTTTAATTCTGTATTCAGAACTACAATGAAAAAAAAAACAGATTGAATTAATGTTTTATTTTAGAATATTTTTAATAATGTTCACAACTGTGTTTTTATAATTCTGAGAATGAAATATTTTAATTCCATTATTTTAAAAATATTAAAAGTCTTAAAATATTTTTTTAATTGACTTCTTGTATTAAGCTGTTTTTTAAACTTTCGTTTTATGAGTATTCTGAAAATTTTAATTTAAAATCACAAATGTATGGATTGATTATATGATGACACTAAACAAAGATATGACTAAAGTTTAAACTATGTTTATCTTTAAACTGATCAAACTAAAATAATATTTTCAAAGTAAAAAGTTTAAAAAAAAACAAAAGTGAAAGTTGTTCTATAATAATATATTTTAAATTATATCTGATATTCTTGATATATCATTTGAATTATTTGAAGCAGTAAGAAAACAGTGAATAACTAACATAAACAATGGAAAAACTGGATAATAATGTAGAAGGGAAAAAAAACATAGTAAAAATTAAAATAAAAGTAAATAATTAATTGGATTATATGTTCTTAAATACAGTATGATTTTACATTTCAAATAACATTATTAATATTATTTATATAATATTTTGACTGCATTAATGCAGAAAGTATTGGATTGTGAATAATTGTACAACTTAGAACAAGAAGGGTGTATACCAACTGACATTCATTTTGCATAATAAGACAAATCGGTGTGTAACATTGTATTGCATTAATAATAAGTCAGATAACCTGTTACATGTGTTACTGAACTTAATGAGGCTTACCTATCAGCAAATATTCTCCAGCTTGTGAAGTTTGTTTGATGTTAGCTATTAACTCCATAGGGATATGCCTTTCTTGCTCAAAAACTGACCATTTTTTTCCACTTAAGTTTATAATTACTGTATCTAATGACAAGATATATTGATAGGATATATTGGCAGAAAAAAGTAGAAAAATGTTAATGAAATGTTGGTTGGGATAAATCTTTCTTGTTCTAAGCTGCACAACTGTATACGAATGTAATCAAATAAGCATTTTTATTCCAAATAAACATTAAAATTTAATTTTCTAGATACAAAGTTGATTATCCTAATTGGTCAATTCCATTTTTTCTTCAGTTGTATCTTTTAAGAAAGACGTTTGAATAAAAGCATGGAATCACATNTTAATGCACATGCTTGATATGAGAAGCAAAAATATTTACTACACTTGATAATTAGAGTTCGTCTGTATTTATATGCAATAAAAGTGTAACTTACAAAGCACAAATTAAGAATAGTGTTCTTGTTTCAAGCTAACCAATGGTAGAAATAGTCAGGAAAAATTGAAATGACTTGTTAAACAATCATAAAAGGCAGATTCATATACTTTTACATGCAAAGATATGTAAAATCGTGACCAGATCAAAAAAACTGGAAAATCATCCACCATCCAATAAGGCAGCATATTTGATAATCCCGCATTGCATGTCCCAATGATGCCAAGTTAATGGAATGTTACTGTGTGTGTGTGTATATGTGTATTTTTTTTCAAAATTTAATGAATACAGTTGACACTGTAAATATAATATTATATGTTTGTATATCTATTTTTCCAGCACTGATGTATTTAACCTGAATACTTTGTTTGTTTTTTACTTTCATTCATTAGAAGTTTAAAAATATTTTATACTAATATATAATCTTTGCATTTATTACTATAAAATATTGTATTAGATTAAGTTAAATTTTTCACTGTTTGTAACTATTCTAATTATTTTAATTCATCTTAAATTTAAAAATGTTATTTTGAATAGCATTTAATTTTTCTATGATTTAGTTACAGGATCTATAGACACAGTGTTGATATTCAAAATATTTAACAGTTGGTACACTATTATAAATTCATGTATAATGCAAGTAATTAAAAGTAAAAAAAAAAAAAAGAACATATGTACATGCAAACAAGCTAGAATATTTCATTTATTTTTAATTCTTCACATGCAAAAGATGGAATAAATATCATTCCAATAATTTCTATATAATTTTTTCATTTTGAGAAATAATTAGTGAGGCCTTTTCTTTGATTTGACTGTTGCTAACTAGCATGTCAGAAGTATAATTTGATATAAGGAACTGCATCAAAATTAACAATTTTCTATTAAATTGAACATGTTATTCAAAGTCATTAGGTAACTTTAGTTTCAATAAGTAGAGCATTTTATTTAATATTGCTTATAATAATGATAATTATTACTATAATATTTAACAACAGATATGGAAATATTTATAAATTTTATGACTGCTGATGCATACTGACTGAATATCATCTATATGTAGGCTGACTATAACTAGAAAATATGAAAATGGGATACTAAAATTTTTCTTGGGAACTTTTTGGAAAATAATAATCGCTCATAAAATGATGTTTTCTTATATTTTTTATTGAATATTATATAATTATAATAGTTTGTTTAATAAAATAAAATACATTTTTAAATTAAACAATGCTTAATAAAAAATGATTTTAAATAAAACAACACATTAAAAATTAATTGTATTTTAATGAATGTTTTTCTTGTCATATAACTTTGTTTTGTTAGATAATTGTATAAAATTCATCACAGGTAACTGTACTGTAGATGTACAAAATTAAAACCATTGAATTCATTGCAGTTATTTCAAGTCTGTTATTTTCATCTGTCCACTATGTTTTTATTATTGAAAATACTTGTTCTGTATTTACATTATGGGCTGACATGCAAATAAATAGTTTCACAATTTAAAGAGTTCACTTTCTTTGTTCTGTCTCATCAACAGAGGAAAATTATTCCATTTATCATTGTATGATGTAGAGATCCAATTTGTTTTCTTTTCTTTTATTTGTTATGAAATAAACTTTTTTAAACTAGAAAATTGATTTATGAGATTATTTTCAATTTCTACCACCAGGTCAATAATATCTTCAACCAATATTTGAACTTCTCCCAAGTGGAGGTTTTTCTAACAATATCCAATTGAAAAGTTTATATTTATTTAGGGTTCACATCAGTTGTTTAAATATGCCAAATAAGTTTTGTAGCAATCTGTAACTTCAATGATAGAATTTTTCTATTGTCTTTCTGAAATATTGTGATCCTGAATAATTTTTTATATTATAGGAATGAAATGTTCTTGAATTCTGTTTTCAATTACTAAATTGATGATAACCTTCCACACTATAACTTTGACATCTCATGATAATCTTCCAGCAGCAGCACTGAATTGCATTATGCAAAACATGGGTATAATAACCTATATCTGGTATAGTAGGGTTCATATCCTTCTTAGATTTTTGCAAAATGTTATTTGTACTCTTATGTTTTGGTCCACCAAAATTAGTGTTAGTATTACCTGTCCCTTTGGAACAGGTAATACTAACACTAATTTTGCATTTCCTAAGATCTATTTAAGATCTAACACTAATTAGCATTTCCAAAAAGTATATGAACAAATAGATACTTTCAAA
Organism: Centruroides sculpturatus; assembly: GCF_000671375.1. NCBI lineage: Eukaryota > Metazoa > Arthropoda > Arachnida > Scorpiones > Buthidae > Centruroides > Centruroides sculpturatus. The sequence continues at coordinate 754,975 of NW_019384391.1, read as the reverse complement.
ACAATTCAGGCATTGTTTTGAAAGTATCCTAAGATCTATTTCATATTCAGGCATTGTTTTGAAAGTAAAATTTGAAATTGTCTCAGATGTTTCATTTTGTAATGTTTTGAATTTCAAAGTTTAATCTGCATGCCATATTGTTTTGAAAGATAATGTGCTAATGGTGAAACAATTTTTTTGTTTTATGATTCCTGGCATCTGTAGAGATACCAGAAAATATTACATTTTTAATTTATTCAATACTTCATTTTTATGAAATGGAGCAATAACATTTTAAATTAGAGCTGTGGTTTTAGTTCTTTCGTAAGAAAATTTTGTGGCAAGTGTGAAATTTAAAATTTTATTTTGAAATAGTTTGTTGTTGCAATCTGCAGGCCAAAATGATTGGTGATGTTTTAAAATATGAAATTCTGATATTATTGTTGACTCTTTCTCAGTAGAACTTTTTTAATGAAAAAAAATGCGTCAAACAGATTTTGATATTTCTACAAAAGATGAAAGGGACAGTTTGTTTTTGAGATTAAACATGCTGTTTTATATCTGATCTTCTTCTGTGAGAGATGTTAAAATACAAGGAACAAAGATTACACAGTATTCAACTTTTTTTTAAAACTTCATTTCTGTTTGAACTCTTTTTTTGTAAATGCATTTTCTTTTTGGCATTTACAAAAAAAAGAAGCAAGTTCTAAGGTGGGTCTAAAAATAATAATAAGTTGTTTTGTTTTTATAGCATACAGCACACAAAATTGTCAATTAAATAAATTAAAGTACATCAGTGTTGTGATCACATTTATCAATTGAATATTGATTCGATTAACTGAAAATTGGAAATATGTTATCTCTAAAGAGAAAAATAAAAACAATAATATAAAGAATCAATTTACAGTTACAAAAGAACAAAATTAATTAATACTAGAAAATCTGCAAAATTTAGATTATGTAATAAGTTTCATAATTATTTAAAATATTCATTTATTTTTGCTTGTCTTGAATTCATATTACAAAGTATATATATGCACTGCCTGCCTCAAAAAGGACATAAAAATATCTAAATTCATTTAAATCTAATATCCAAAAATACAATTTTAATGAACAATTAAAATGCATTGGATTTTACTGTTTTGAATTGGTGGTCACAATAAATGGTGCTTACTGTGGTTACTTTACTAACATATTTTCAGGAGTATAAGTAATAAACCTAAGATAAATTAAAATAATAAAAATCATAATATATATTTGATGTTTAGCAAGAACAACAGGTTTAAACACGGTCATTAATAGTAATTTTCATAAAGTGGCTTGAGATTATAATTACTGAACTTATAGAGGTACAGTACATTTGTTGCAGCTGATTTCATGAAGACACATGAAGTCATTCAAATCATCGAATGAAATCGCTCAAAATATATTGATCATGACATAAATATATAAATAAAGAAATACAGGACATTTAAGTGTTCTGACAACGGTTGTCAGGACAACAGGACAAAATGTAGAAAAATGGGACATGTCCCAAAAAAACAGGATATCTGGTCACCCTATCTCAGTACAGACATTTTAGTAGCAATATTAATCCTATGTTTATTATTTAACTTAGATTAGAAAACAGATTTATGTATATATAAATCTATTTATAAAATTTTATTGATTTTAAACAGTCTTTCTCTAATGAAAACTAGATTTGTATAAACCCTAAAATATCACCTTTAATACCTTAATTCTCCAGTATAAAACAATACTAAAACTGACAAAGATTTTCGATCTAATACTAAGAACTTTATCAAATCAATTAATGTTCCAATATTCGGAATGCAAATCAAACAACAATATATTACAAAACTAAGAAGAAAAATTTAAAAATAAATAATTACTGTGAAATTTCACACCTGCAGTATAAAGTAAACATATATGTAAAATTATTTTACATTGATAATTTAACAACCATTTTTCTGTTTAGCAATAATGTGACATAACAGTTCAGTGTGGGCAATACAATGATGTAAAACGTAAAGGAATGAATTTAAACCAATAAATACCCATAACTTTTTATAATGCTACAGTTCAAAACTATGTTTATCATATACAATTGTATTGTTCATAAAGACTCATTAAAACATAGAGTACAGTATCATTTTACATCATACTTGACGATGTGCCATCATAAAATGCTTGCCATGCATATGACATGCTCTTTTCTTCCTTGAAGTTAATGCATACCGCTTTTGCTTATGACTTGAAAATCTCCAGTGTTTCCAGTATTCTAATTTATTCCAATTGGTTGGCCTTTCTAATGATTGTAGCATCCTGGAGATTAGCACGCACATTGTTCTCTGTCGCATATATGTCAAGGACTGTGGTATGTTTCTTGTTAGTAATCTCATATCTATGCTCATCTAGTCAGTTAGGGATTGTCTAGCTTACATAGGAATTGTTTAGTAGATCCTATGCATTCAAGATCTTTATTGAATCTGTCATCCCTTATAGGAACTTTGTATACCCCGTAACCTCTCTTTGTTGACCACATCTTTTTCATTGCAAAGTAGTTTGTAAATCGTGACATTATGCCGAACTGGCCTCTTGTTTAGCAGCTAATTCTTTGTATAACAAGTTCATATCTTGGTCAAAATCAACTAAGATGAGCATAGGGTTGCTGGAGTATGTTACATTGTTTATAAGGGAAGATGGTTATGTGAGGCTCTGGATAGGTCCGAACCCTCACTAAAATTCGCGAAAAATAATTGTTTTAGAGAAAATAATATATTAGTTAGAAATAGCTTTTTATTTTATGAAAACGCGACGCTAGACAATAGAAGACTTTTAAACAATAGAAGAAAGTAAATCCGTCGACCATTTCCGGTTGGAGATCGAATTAAACTTCGATTTTGACCTCTCCTGCGCACCCGAAAGGTTTCGAATTGTCATCAGGTGACGAGGAGAGACCAATCGGAAAGGTGAATCTGAGAGAAAACAGATAAAACCCCGGAAATTCGAGGACGCGACGGCTTCTCTGAAAGTTCCAAGTGACGGACCTGTTGTTGTGTGTGTGTCTCGCACCCATCTTCGTCTCCATCTCCCGACCTTGGATCGACATCTTTCCACCAACGGAAGTCGACCGCATCGTCCCGGAGTCGTCGAGACGTGATGGAATGGTTCATTCTCGAACAAGGGACACTCCTTCAAAATGGGACTAGCGTGGAACCACAGGAGAGGAAGACCCAGAGGCCGCAGAGACCGCAGCCGCCGCAGAACTTCCAATATTGCAGAAACCTTGTAAGCTTCTTTCGTGTTTAATAAATGGTTGTGTTGTTTGTAAACGAGGCATCTATCTCTGACTCAACTGCTTCCACATGTCGTTGATTGTTACCGCTCGGCAATCCAAACGGCAAGGGAGACGATGACGATACATATCACATATTATCGTTCATCGAAAGTTTTTATTTCTCCCCCCTTGGCCCCACAGTTAGAACCTGAAAGTTTGTGAGTTTTGTGACATATGGCTTCACCACCGCATTTACATAACTGCAATATTTAGGTTATTAATTCATAGTCTCTGCAAAAAAAGAATATCTTTCTATTGATATTTAATATAGTTCTTTTAATTTGTAGATTTCTTTCAAATAAATTAGAAGGTGATTTATTTCCTAATCAAAACTATTTAAAAAAAAAAATACATGTACAAAGTAAGAGAAATTATACTACTAATAAATAATTTCTTATCTGAACTTAAATAAATAACCTTAATTCTAAAAGTCAATATATATATTTTATATATTTTTTTATAGTATTAAATATTTTCAGAATAATTTTAATTCTGTATTCAGAACTACAATGAAAAAAAAAACAGATTGAATTAATGTTTTATTTTAGAATATTTTTAATAATGTTCACAACTGTGTTTTTATAATTCTGAGAATGAAATATTTTAATTCCATTATTTTAAAAATATTAAAAGTCTTAAAATATTTTTTTAATTGACTTTTTGTATTAAGCTGTTTTTTAAACTTTCGTTTTATGAGTATTCTGAAAATTTTAATTTAAAATCACAAATGTATGGATTGATTATATGATGACACTAAACAAAGATATGACTAAAGTTTAAACTATGTTTATCTTTAAACTGATCAAACTAAAATAATATTTTCAAAGTAAAAAGTTTAAAAAAAAACAAAAGTGAAAGTTGTTCTATAATAATATATTTTAAATTATATCTGATATTCTTGATATATCATTTGAATTATTTGAAGCAGTAAGAAAACAGTGAATAACTAACATAATAATGTAGAAGGGAAAAAAAACATAGTAAAAATTAAAATAAAAGTAAATAATTAATTGGATTATATGTTCTTAAATACAGTATGATTTTACATTTCAAATAACATTATTAATATTATTTATATAATATTTTGACTGCATTAATGCAGAAAGTATTGGATTGTGAATAATTGTACAACTTAGAACAAGAAGGGTGTATACCAACTGACATTCATTTTGCATAATAAGACAAATCGGTGTGTAACATTGTATTGCATTAATAATAAGTCAGATAACCTGTTACATGTGTTACTGAACTTAATGAGGCTTACCTATCAGCAAATATTCTCCAGCTTGTGAAGTTTGTTTGATGTTAGCTATTAACTCCATAGGGATATGCCTTTCTTGCTCAAAAACTGACCATTTTTTTCCACTTAAGTTTATAATTACTGTATCTAATGACAAGATATATTGATAGGATATATTGGCAGAAAAAANATCGACCCCCTAGCTGCATTGACCCCCTAATCGACCCCTAGCTGCATTGACCCCCCAATGATGTTGCATCGACCCCTGAGGATCGATATCAACCACTTTGGTGACCCCTGATTTAAATTATCTTAAATAAAAATAGATAAAAGGTAGATTTTTTCCCACAAGTTCACAATTTCAGTTGCATTATTATGTTAAAAATCTGAATAATAATAAAACTTATTTCTATTCATATTAATATTAATATTTTATATTTGGAAAATATTGAGGATATAAAAATTTATTTTCAAAATTAAATTTTGAAAATAAATTTTCAAAGAGAATATAAAGAGAAAATGTTTTATTATTATTGATCTACAACATTCTTCTAATTAACAATGACTTAGAATGATCTACTAAAATGATATTTATAACTTTACTTTCTTTCAGAAATAACACCAATAAAGAAAATGTTATCATAAAGTTATAGAAAAATATATGTGAATTTTAAAATGATACAAATTAAATTTTTCAGTAGTTACAATAATATTTAAATAGAAAACAATAAAAATATTTTAAAAGAAATAAATTTTATCTAATATATCATTTTGGAAATGAAGTTTTTGATAGTTTTTATTTTGGCTGAAAGCATACTTAGAATTAGAAAATTATCACTATCATTAGTTTTCTTTCACCTTTCATATAGGAATTTCCTGATGAGTCAGGTCAAAGAGATCGTGGGACTTTAATGATGAAGAGCATCACAATTTTTGGAATCTCATCTATCCTTTGAAATGGAAGTTGAAAGAAATGATGTATCCAAGAACTATCTTGAAAAACAGTTAAACAATTAATATAGGCAATAAAGGTATTATTTAAAAGTGTATTTAAGAACAAAAATTTATACTTATCACTATTTATAACTTTTATTTTTTTGTAATAATTATATCTTCCTGTAAGTCTTTCTCTCCAATATGTAGATAATTATTAAATGATGATTATAAGAAAACATAAAATTATATTTGTTAAAGTAAAATAAACATAGCAACTACTTCAATTTTAATATAATAGAATGAAGACAAATGTAGATTGTGTGTTTGTAAAATTTAAATTTTGTTTTGAGTACATAAAACAGTTTTCAAAGTTCAAACACATTAGATCATATTCAGGAGTTCAAATCAAGTTACAAATGATTAAGTGCTAGAACCAGGACTGTAATCTTTATGTATATGCAAGTTATTTTTTCTGTAAGGAGTTCAAGTTTTATATACTGACATTTGTAATCTATCAATATATGGCAAAAATATAAAATTAGAATCTGATCTATAATGTTTATTAAATATTTTAGTGGAAACAAAAAAGTTGTACAGTAATTTTATTGTATTAAAAAGAAAAAATAAACTAGGAACACAGTAAATACTAAATGTAAATAAAAATAATGTTAATGAGATCTTTGACATCACTCAGATTAGCCATAATTTAAAATTTGGGAATACAGTGGAGCCTCGATTATCCGATCCCCGATTAACTGACACCTCGGTTAACCGACCGTCCTAGTCGGCAAATTTCAAATGTCCGCTAGTGATGTGGTGCTACAATATTTGGCTACGTCTTGGCTACTTTAATATTATTTTTACGTGTTTTAGCTGGCAACACTCATTCGACCATGAAAGGGATCCAGTATTTAAATGAGACTTAATTTTCTAATTTTTAACGATACAATAGCGACGATTATTATTTTAAAAAATTTTTGTTAGGCTTAATATTGATGAAAATTCAACGCAAAGTAGGTTAATAGCGATATACTAATTACATGGGATATAATAATGTACTATACTAATGGATTTTTTCATACTTTTCGGTTATCCGACTTTTTAATTATCCGACCAACCCCAGTCCCCAATTGGGTCGGATAATCGAGGCTCTACTGTATATGGTAAAAGAGATAATATTAAACATCAATCAAAGCATTCATCACTCAAAGAATTTTATTTCTAATTTTAAAGTGTTTATATCAGAAAATGCAGATTTCATCAAATATTTGGAACCATAATAGGAATATATCTGGAGTTGACATCACAACTTTTTTGATACAACTATTTTTACTATTCTAAAAATTCTGGCATTGTTTTTCACAGATTTTGTACTGCAATTTTCAAATTGCAGACCCTTTAAATTCCCATTGGCATTCAGCTGTTTGTTCTTCTTTAATCTTGAGAATGGAATTGGATAAATAAAAGTTGAGATAGCTTAGGGGCAGGAGACCCCAATTAACTGTGTATGAACCTTAGGTCTGGACAAAAGTTATGTGATTTCAATTCAAAAACTTTCTCCAGAACAATCAGATGACCAGTATGACTCTGTTGCTATCAGGAAAGGTATGTACAGGGGCAAAACACTACTAAATTTCAGAGCATATATTTTAAATTAAATCAATTAAAAACATGATGATGTCAGAATATGTTTTGTTTATATAAAATGCTTAAGATTTCTGTAAAATTACATTAAATTCAAACAGTTATTTTACAATATAGTAGTGTCTCCTTTCTTTATATGTAAATTAAGATGTTATAAAAAATTAATTATAGGAATAAATGTAATAACAATTAAGAAAATAACAGATAAATAATTAGCAAAATATGTAGATTAATATGAGTAACAGATATGTAAATGAGCAGAAATTATTGTGACAATGAGCAGAAATCATCACAATTCTGAGTTGCAATTTTTAATCATATTTTAAATTTATTTAATTTAAAATGTATGATCAGAATTTCAAATTATTAGTATCTTGCCCTTGAAGACCATACTTTTCCTGACAACAACAGAGGCATGCTGGTCATCTATGTTATTCTCTTTCAGGGAAAATTTTTGAATTGAAATCATGTAACTTCTGTCTGTACTAGAAGTTTGTAAATAGTTAATCAAGGTCTACTTCCCTAAGATTTCCATATCAGGCCTATTTTAATTAAATATATACAATAACTCATATTTATGCCTATATTCTTAAATTATATATATATAAATATATATATATATATATACANNCAAAAGTAAGTATACAGTTGAGAAAAACAGAAATACAAATGTTTGGTGTTCATTATTATTATTTTTATTATCTTTCTTAATTTATACATCAAAATAAATGTTTTTTCTTCCTACTTTCTCCATGCATGTTTTTTTCCCATAATAACAACTGTATACCTACTTTTGCACCCCCCTGTATATAATTATTTAAGAATAGACAAAAATTCAAACAAACATATAAAATTTATACTTGTAAATAAGAGTTATTGTATAAATTTATTAAAAAATATGATGAAAGTCCTGTAAATAAAAAATGATTGAAACCTAAATTTTACAAATAAGGCAATTCTATTATTTTATTTTGCAAAGTGTTTTAACTTTATTTAGGAAAAAATTTACATGGTGAGTCTCAATGGAAATTTATAATTAATATTCTGTTAGTACATCCATTTGCTAAAATAATTTTAGCTGTATTTCACCTCAATTCTTGCACAAATAGATATAAACATTAATAAATTGCAAATATCTAAAAATCTGGTAACAATTGGAGATATAAAAATTCATTAAAATTTTTACTCTTCATTATTTTCATAATGTTCTTAAAAGATTATATCTTACTTTTATTAACTTTGTTTTTATTGGGATGTAATTTGAAAAAAATTGTAGACCTATAAACTCCCACTGTTGTCCATCTGTTCTTAATCTCAAGGACAGAGTTAGATAGATGAAAGATGAGTCCAGATATAGAAACCTTAGGGGCAGGAGGCCTTGAGTAACTATATAAGAATTTCTGATGCAAACCAGAAGTCACATTATTTCAATTCAAAACTTTTCTTCTGAAAGCAGATTATTGGTATGACACTATTATTAATTAAAGGAAAAGTATGATGTACAGGGACAAGCCACTAGTAATTTGAGGTGGAGAGCATATACCATACTTTCCAGCATATAAGACAACTGGGCATATAAGATGACCCCCAACTTTTACAGTTAAAATATAGAGTTTGGGATATACTCGCCGTATAAGACTACCCCAGCCAACCCTTGTATCCTATTACCGTACCTCCTTCTCTGCCTCTTAGATCTTACACATGTGTGCCTGTGCCACTTCACTGCACTCCACAGGAGTGAGATCTGAGAGGCCGAGAAAGAGGTACAGTAATAGGATATATACAAGGGCAGGCCAAACGGGAGAAAGATGTGTGTTTTTCTGGGCACAGCGCTGCTCTATCTCTATCCGTACCCCAGGCGTCCCGGCCAACTGCAGCACCTGCCCTGTAAGATGATACCCGGCATATAAGATGATTCCTGACTTTTGAGAAGATTTTCCAGGGTTAAAAAGTCGTCTTATATGCTGGAAAATACAGTATTTTAAATTAAATAAATTAAAAATATGATTAAAACTTGCAGCCCAGCATTGTGATGATGTCACAATAAATTATCGCTCATTATAGTTTTAATTCATCTTCCTTCTTTTAAAAATTGAAATGCTATGTTGTGAAATTATAAAAATCTAGTTTTAGTTTCATTTCAGTCAGTATATGTACTGAAAAAAAATGACTTTCATATTTTATTTGAAAATGATTTAATAGTTATCTAGTTTAATTCAGTATTTGATACAAAAATTAATTAAAAGAATAATTAATTAATAAGTTTATTCATTTCATTCACTATTATGTATTAATTTCAAGTTTTCCTGTAAAAAATAAATGTAAAATGGAATTGACCAATAATCCGATTTATATTTCAAAAAAAAAATTTTTTTAAAGCTTTTAAAATAGATTAAAAGATAAAATTTGAAAATTATCATCGTTTTTGGAATTTGATAATTCTGATATTGTTTAAATAAAACAAAAATTTTAATAAGTGAGGAGTTCTATGGAAAAAGGTATGTACCTAAGTTAATTTGATGTTTTCAGGAATTCTGAAAAAATTGTTTTGTTATGAAGTGAGTAAAGTGTATATGTTCAATATGCTTTAGTAAAGTGTTTATGATAGTAAGGGAAACATCCATATCCATAAAACCTTATTTGATACGCATAATAAAACACTGAAAAGGTATCTAAGTACACTTGAGTTTGCCTCGATTACTTATATATGAACGTTTGTTGCAAACTAGAAGTCACATAAAATAATTAACACTAGAGTGTAGCGGCATTACAATTACAATTTATTAGCATAATTAAGAAGTACTTGCTAATAGTTTTGATGGCTTATAGCCACCATCCTCAGGCAAAAAACAAATTGAATACAATTAATTTTTGAACATTTGGTTATTTGACAAAAAGTTTTTTTAAAAATTAACTAGGCACGTGGATATAATGCAGAACAAAATTAAATTAAGTTAAAATGTTTTTTTTTTAATATTATATAAGTGCATTGTAATTCATGTCAAAACCTTTAAAAGTTTAGTAATATGTATACATGATTATAGTACATATATAAACATTGAATTACAAATTAAATTGTTTGAATAAGATTACCCACAATTGCAGGATTTCTGTGGTAGGTTTATTGCACAGTGTTACAGCAGATATTTAGAGGTTCTCCCATATAAATAACTTTCTTCTATCATTGCACTGCTTAAGTAATTTGGTGTGAACCTAAAGCGGTAGATAACCTTGGTCTAGTATCCATTTAGATAACTCAGTTGCTGGTCTGTTGTTTTTAATATCATCTTGATGTGATGTCCTAAGATATGGGACTTTAACATTCTAGCAGTAACTTTAATGTAAATAATTTCCTCCCCTGATAGTGTGTGTTGTAATGGAATTTTGTAGACTTCTGATTTTTCATTTTTCAGTTAATATGATAGTGTCTCGATCATTACATAACACTCTTTGTAATGTAGTTTGGGAGCTATAGACAAAGCAAAGCCATGATTCCTAAAAAGATGTGCTATTCTCAACAATATGGAGCCCAAAAACAATATTGAGGGTTGTACTACCCTCAGTTCATGCTTGCTGCAGAAGAAAGTCTGTGGGGAAAACGTATTTTTGACCTGATTATAGAGGTAATGATTCTTACAATTACTACGGAAGTCATGTTTTTTTAATTCAAAATTTTTTCATGAAAGGACTTACGAGGGCTGTTCGGAAAGTTCGCGGCCTCAAATAGAACAACAAACAAAATAATGTTAAAACTTTTTCATTTTTCAATGTAGTCTCCTTTGTTAGCAATGCACTTATTCCAGCGATGTTCTAGCTTTTTTATGCCATCACAATAGGTCGATTTGTCAAGGTGTGCAAAATACTCGTTTACTTCAGAGATGACTTTGTCATTTGAGTGGAATCTCTTTCCAACCAAGAATTATTTTAAATTTGGAAAAAGGTGGAAGTCACTGGGGGCCAAATCAGGTGAGTACGGTGGATGTGGAACTAATTGGAAGCTAAGTTCGTTTATCTTTTGTTCAGTGATTCTGGCATTATCGTGGTGAAACAGAACCTTCTTCTTCAAGTGTGGCCTCTTCGATTTCTTTCTTCAGTTTTTCCAAAAGTATACAGTAATAGACAGCATTGATGGTCTTTCCTCTTTCTAGGTAGTCAATAAAGATGATTCCTTTAGCATCCCCAAAAAACCGAGGCCATCACTTTCCCCGCTGATGGAACTGTTTTTGCCTTCTTTGGTGGTGGCGAACTGGGGTGTTTCCATTGCTTCGACTGTTCTTTTGTTTCAGGAGTGTAGTAATGGATCCACGTTTCGTCAGTAGTCACAAACCGACGCAAGAAATCCCGTGGGTTTTTCTTGTAGAAGTCCAAACACTTCTTTGACATCAAAGTGCGAACACGTCTTTGCTCAGCGGTCAGCAGATGCGGCACCCAACTTGCTGAGACCTTCGTCATACCCAAATTTTCGGTTAGATGTGGTGCACTCGGTCGACAGAGATGCCTGTTGTCTCAGCTATCTCACGCGTTTTCAAACGGCGATCTGCTAACACCAAATCGTAAACTTTGTCGATATTTTTTTCAGTGACAGCAGTTGACGGCCGTCCGCTGCGAGGGTCATGTTTCACACTCTCTCTGCCAGATTTAAAAAGGGCTGTCCATTTTTTCACAGTGGTGTACGAAGGAGCAGACTCTCCCAAAACTTCATCCATGTCAGCTTTGATTTGAGATGCGGTCAACCCTTTTTTCGTCAGGTATTTTATGACCGCACGAGTCTCCATCTTCTCCATTTTTGACAAAGCATGTGCACATTGACTATCTGCTAAGCTGTCGTGGCAAAACTTTATGACAAATCAAGCGGAAATTGGTATCGTATCTTTAGCAAGGATGACTGAATTATTCCCGCCAAAAATTAAATTGATCGCAGCGCCGCATATAGGCAAGGCCGCGAACTTTTCGAACAGCCCTCATAGATAGATGACTGGCATGACTCTATTGCCAACAGGAAAAGTATGATGTACAGGGGCTTGCTAACAGGAAAAGTATTATGTATAGGGGAAGACACTACTGATTTCAGGTGAAGACTGTATAATTTAAATTAAATAAATTATAATAAACATTATGAAGCCTGATACATTGATACCAAACCAAATGATTGTTTAGTTTGTTAAATAAATTAAAAAAATATGATTAAAAATTGTTGCCTGGCATTGTGACAATGTCACAATAAATAATTTCTTGTTAGAAATAATTATTTCAGTTTTTATTCCAAACTATGAAAGATTAATAAATATTCATTTAATATATTTAAACAATGGTGCCAAAACTTTTTGATTGGCAGGCCAAATTATGCATAAATCATAAGTTCGTGGGCCAGAAATATTTTTTATATTCTATACATACAAAAAGTAATTCTGTTTGTATTGTTTATAAGTGATGTGTCAAATATGTTTGCAGCCAGATTAACATGTGCCATAGGCCAGATTTGACTCAGGGACTGTAGTTTTGGGCATCACTGTACTAGAATTTTATAAAATTGATTATTTGCAAATAACTCCAAAGATATTATAATATTATCCCACAATATATCTTTCCTGTATATTTCCTACATTATGATATGATATTGCAATAATTTATTTATAATTAGCATTAATAATCTGAAATATTTTTCTTTAGTAATTAGTAAAAAGAAATAATTAGTTTCAGATATAGAAATTAGATTAAACAAAAAAATATAAAAAATATCTATTAGTTTTTTAATTGTAATAATATAATATAAATAAAAATCTTAATAGTATGCATTTCTTGTCATTTATGTCAAATTTGTGAATTTTATTTATCTTTTTGCTTAGTATTGAAGAAAATCAATAATTGTTATTGGTAATGATCACTCATTAAAATTAATTTATTTTTCTTCATGAAAAATGACATAATTCTCTTTCTAACCTGTTACCGGTGCGTCTACTACGTCGTAATGAACCAAAAACGTTTTTGTTTTGTTTTGGTTCGTTTTTGGTTCGTTACGACGTAGTAGACGCACCGGTAACAGGTTAGAAAGAGAATTATATTATTCTCCGGTGTGGTGGTAAAGAAGTGTAGAAAAATGACAATGAATGATATTTGATTTATGTGAGGATTGATAAACTGTAACTTAATTTGAATAACCCATGAGTTATTTGTGTTTAAAAGTCAATTTGAAAGTAGATGCAGTTTTTATCGGAGTGTGAATTATCTTCCAATTTTTGACTCATAATTGCAAGCTCATTAAACAGTTCTTCGTCTAAAATCATCAAAACCACAGAAAACATATTCTTTAGAAAACATAGAAGCATTCTTTGTGCACTGTATACATTCATCTGTCATTGTGATTCTTCCCAAAAAGCACTGAAGACATATGTAAGTGTGCCTTGCCTTTAGTTTTCTATTGTTTATTTTCTGTGTGATACACAGATCGATTTAGATTGATATTATTACACACACAATTTGAAATATCTTAAAACCAGATAAGTTTTCAATAATTCTTCTTTACAGAGTGGTGTGACCATATTGGCAAACTATACAGGTATCTAGGATCTAGGATAGCAGAATTTGGGGGCAGCACAATAGACAATTTTTTTAAGAAGCTTAATACTATAATATGACTGAATGTATTTTTGTTTATTTTAAATTGTGAGGGTCGGACCGAATAAAATAAAATTAAATTATGGAGCTCCAATTAAATTAAATATCTTTATTAAAGTTAAACAAAGAAAAACTTCATTTTGCGAAATTTTACAAAAAAGGATATACACATTTCCTTCCCATGGAGCCGTTTCCTATCTCTTCTAACCGAAAAATGATTCATGAGGAACATATCCTAAAAATCGCTGATTGGTGAAACCCAGTAACGTGACGAGAGGGATAAAAGAGGGGAGACGACGAGAAAAGGGGGTCCGTCGTCGCCGTCCGTGAACACGGTCCGTCATCACCGTTCATGATCGGGGAAACCCCGTGCCGATCCTCATCGCCGCCGTCCGTTCCTCAAGACAACTTGTCCGATCCGGTTAGAAAACGTCCGACCGTCCGATCCGAAATCGTAGAGGTATGATACCCATTAATGTACACTCTCTCTCGGCGCGTTTCCCTCCACTCCCGCGTGTCCGCTCGAGATAAGCTCAATGTAATTATGTTAGTTATGTTATCGTCTCAATAAATGTTGTTTTGTTGTTAAAAGTCGTCTTTATTTTGAGTATCGCTCACACTTTACCGACGACCCCTCTCGCCTCCTCCACTCGACCTGACAAAAGAATCCCGACTTTACGGGATAGAAAAAGCATTTTCTAAGCCATCCACTGACCAGTGGGCAGTTCTCACCGAACTGTTGCCTATCAAAAAGAGGTACGACCTCGTCCTACCTCAGGTTACCCACAAATTTTTTTTTTTTTTTTTTTCTTTTGCCTAACGGAAAAGTAATTCACTTTTGTTCGTGGAGGAAGAGACCCCACCGGCAGGCAGCAGCCGAGAAAGGAAGTGAGATAGTATTAGTAGAAACATGTCGACTTCCTCCTATGACCGATAATATAGTAACCGCAAAAATTTCCGGAGGCAAGTGGAATAACAAGATAGGAGTAATAGAGAGTATCCCCTTCACTCAGGAAGGATTATCTGGAGCGGATGTGGAATCTTACACATCGTCCGTTTGTCAATTAGTCAACGTGCACGTGCTAATTAGTCAACATAACGAGTGAACGACCTGTTGGCTCAGTGCCAACGACGATCGTATAAAAACGATCGTCACGGTAAGTTCAGGGCGATCGTCCCCTCAGTGCGACCGTCCCTCCGCGCGATCCTCAGGAAAGTCTGAATACTGTGTCTCCCGTCCCGATCCTGTCCGAGGAGAAGCCGGTAGAAGACATAAGCCTGTGACAGACGGCCAGCTTCCATAGTCCAGAAGGATTGTCGCATACTGTCCTCCAACATAAGGTATAACTGACCGCCGATATAACTCTCTCACTCTAGAGCCAATATAACTCTCTTTGTAAACTCTCACGCGGCATAGTGAATAGTTACAGCTCCCTTATAGATAAATTTATGTTACCCGCATCTAAGCTATAATCAGTAACTTGTATACTCCTGTAAATTACTTTAGTTATATAATAAACCTTTATTTTGTTATTTGTTAAACCTGTCTCCTGTTTATCCGAGGAAACCTGTCGACTTACCGACGCACTCCCCACTCGATTTGCCCTCCTAGCCATCCTACGACTCCGAGATCGGGCTTTACCAGCCTGTGCAGATTAAGTGGTCAGTACGAGATTGACCCCTGACCCACTGCGTATCTCACAATACTTGTATTTAAAATAATCAAATATAAAATAATAAATAAAATAAAAAACTAATAATAATTGAAAATCAAAATAGGTTTTTGCAAAGGTGAGACTCATTACTTTGAAATTAATTTACAAAAGTTAATAATTATATACAGTAGAACCTCGATTATCCGGACCTCTATTATCCGGATTTTCGATTATCCGGATTATTCAAAATAAACAAAAATTTTACGAATTTGCTGATTTGCACTTGGCGAATTACGATACTGTTTATGTACGTGATGGAATGCATAACTTTTTTTGTTTCAACAACGTCTCACCCAGCACAGTGGTCGTAAACTCTTAAATATATTTTGCGTCGTAATAAATATATAATTTGACATACGTATTTATAAATAATTTATATTCAAATTATATTATTTCTATGACCAAGGGCGGCGTATGAGCAACGTGGGCCACCGCCTATGCCTCGCGGTTCGAAGGGCCTCGCGCCTCGAAGGTTTATGCATTACTTAAAAGCCGCGAACGCGACGAAAAAATTTTACTCGTCATAAAACGATAAATAGTTTGTCAAATTTTTATTCATAAAAATGCAGTTTCAACTGCTTTTTATTTTATAAAATCCGTCTTCTTGCGCCACCAGAGGGCCTTTTAAACAATAGGTAGTCTGTTAGCGTTGGTCAGTAGTAGTCCAAATTCAATACGAACGTTTGTTTCTTGAAAATTTGATCACGATTTAAATACAGTATTTACTTTTAATATTACCGATATGTCATCGAAAAGAAAACGTGTTGTATTATCATTAAAAGACAAATTAAAGTATTTGTTTCGATTATCCGGATTTTTCCTTATCCGGACTACCTTCATCCCCAATTAGTCCGGATAATCGAGGTTCTACTGTATGTATAAGTTTGACAGATAAAAAGCTTTTTAAAAGTATTTGTGATATTATAGAGATTAAAGATACCCAGTTTAATAAGATACTATAAATAGCCATTAAATAGCCATTATGTGCCTGTACATCTTATAAGAAAAAGTCAAATTAAACCTTACATATATGCATGTGATATCTATTAGCAAATATTCTCTTTTACCCTTAAATAATACTGTATTATTATTTATAATACTTATTAGTTTGATTGTCTTTTTTTTTCAAATGTGTTGGTGTGTTGATTTTTTCAGGGGCTGCCCACACAGAGAGGTCTGTGGAAGTTCTAATATGTCTCGGACATGCAACATTCTAGAACTTCTACGGCCCTCTCTAGCTACGCAGCATATCTGGAAATTGTGGTGGACTTCACGTGGGCCAAACTTCTCTTCACTAAAACCCACATGGAACACCTCAGATGGTTGGAGGTGGTAGAAACTGTTAAAGCTAATTTTACATCATCCTGTATAAATTTTAAGGAGGAAATGATTTTGTCAATGGCCTGGTAGGCTTTACTTGTCGTGACAATATAGACATTGGTTGAGTTGTTGTTATGAACAGGACAACGCATGCATGGCTTTAAATTTTTATACTCATACTTTGAATTCTGGTTTGAATTTATATTTGTTTCAAAAAAAGCTTTTATGTTCCTAAACAACATTTCATCTGGTAACCATTATAGCACCTGATGAACTCGGGAGTTGGAAAATGTTTGTCTTGATATAGTTGTTAGTTTTTTGTTTTCTTCACACTGGTTATTGGTTGTGTGTGTGTCATTACACAAAAATTTGCTGAAATAATCCACTAAAATGCACAAAAGTAAAAGGTATAAAAAACTGTACATTTATCAACTGATTGTCATATGGTACAGTGAATTAATAAAATCTGGGAGGGTGGAAGGAAGTGCATCTTACATTGGACTCTTTTTATTTTTGAAGTAATGGTTGCCAGATTTCTTTAATAACAATGCCAGTTCATTCTGTTTTCATTAATTTTAATGATTTATAAATGTTTGAACAGTTTTCTGTTTTATAATATTTTTTCCCCTTTAAGAATTTTGATGCTGCTGAATGAGATCTCACAATTTGTTTGATTGCAGTGTGTAGCAACTCTTAGTTGGAATAATTAGCATTTACATGCAGTCGAGTATAATTATATCTGACAGCAATATGTTGCTACATTTGTAGAACTTTGAGGTTATGTGGGTAAGATGATAGATTAGAAACATTCTATAATAAAGAGACAGCATGTTCTTTGCTTATGTGTATTAGTTTTGATTTCATAGTCTGATAATTTACATACCTTGTAGAATGAGAGAGAGAGAGAAATGATGTTAGCACCACAAATTTTAGAAGAAAATAAAATAGTTTTTTTTTGTTCTATGAAGATAAGAATGAAGAAGCTCATTCCAGATGTCTGTCCTTCATTTTTACTGAACTTTTAGTTAATTGAATGTGTGGGCATAGGTCTGAAATGTTCCTTTGTCAATTGATATAATAAAATTTGCATTGATTGGTTAAAGGTATACTAAAGATTAAGTAAAGGTTTAGGTATTTAAGTTTATTAACAAGCAAAAAAGGCTTTTAATTTTACATAATTTTACTGCTTGGATCTCATACTATTTTATCTCTTCACTAGATT
Organism: Centruroides sculpturatus; assembly: GCF_000671375.1. Lineage (NCBI taxonomy): Eukaryota > Metazoa > Arthropoda > Arachnida > Scorpiones > Buthidae > Centruroides > Centruroides sculpturatus. The sequence goes on along the minus strand of NW_019384391.1, from coordinate 736,964 downwards.
CAATCTTAATAATATTAAAAATTGAATATAAAAACAAAACTATCACCATTTGAATTTAAAAACTTTAAAATAATTTCTAAATCTTGATTCAAAAATTTTTGTCATTCAAGTGGTAATTATTGTTTTTTAAATTAAATTTTTAATGCCATTATTAAGATTGGATCTGATGATATATAAGAGCCTCAAAAAAATTTTGTTAAATAATTAAACTAATTTTGCTTATGTTAAGTGATGTTATTCTGCTGTTCGAAAATTATTACCATTATGTTTTTATTGATGACATGTTACCTTATTTCTTACAATAACAACTGAAAATTTCAAAAACTGAAATGAATATTTTTGTTTTTACCTTAGTCAAACAATAATACTAACTGAAAAAAATATTACAATAATACTAAATTTGTAATATTTATGTATTGAAAAAAGATTAGTTTTGGAAACATTAGTTTAAGGAATAAAACAACATAAACTTGCTTTATTGGAGCGTTCTTAAAATTGTAAACAAATATTTTTTAATTATAGTGAGTCTGTGGGGCAAAATATGTTTATTAGTTGAGAAACATTTAGGTTTGCAGTTTTAGCAATGTTCCAAGAAAGTATTTTTATTGTAACAAATGAACCTCGTAGTAAACACTGGATGAAATACAATTCATCACACCAAAATACCTTTGTAACTCCAGTGATATGTATTTACAAAACAGCGAACGTTTTCGACCCCATTCAGGTCTTCATCAGGCTATGGTTATGAGGAATTCGAATGCGTGTGGAATGGAACAATAAAACAAAACAAATGCGATTCAAAATTTAGAAAAGCAAAGTTAAGAATAAAAATAGAACATTATGCTTGTGCTGAAATGAAGGTTAAGCATGTGTAACATCATGTTTGCAAAATGGTGAATGCAGATGAAATATACGCAATTCAAAATCAGTTATGGGGTGGGTTCCCTCATAACAAAATTTCCATGCATTAGATATACTGACTGCATCTCTAGAGTTGATGCATGTGTTACGTAATCCTGCTTTATATATTTCGAGAGTCTTCACGGTTCTGAGCTGATCCATACGGTGTGAGAGCCTGATCAGACGGGCATTTTGTAGGTCAGCTGTGATTCCCGGTTCCATGGCAACAGTTGAGAGGGCAGTGGTGTGTTTTTTATTGTCAATGTCGTATTTGTGCTCACAAAGCCGTTTATGAAGTTTGTTATGAGGGAACCCACACCCATAACTGATTTTGAATTGTGTATATTTCATCTACATTCACCGTTTCGCAAACATGATGTTATGCGTGCTTAACTGTCATTTCAGCATGAGCGTAATGTTCTATTTTTATTCTTAACTTTGCTATTCTAAATTTTGAATCGCATTCGTTTTGTTTTATTGTTCCATTCCACACGCATTTGAATTCCTCATAACTGTAGCCTGATGAAGACCCAGATGGGGTCGGAAACATTCGCTGTTTTGTAAACACATATCACTGGAGTTACAAAGGTTTTTTGGTGTAATGAATTGTATTTTTATTGTTTTTATTTTTTTAAGAAGAAAGTTATGTTTTATTTTATTTTTAAAGAATAAACTTTATTTTTCAATTAAAAGAAGAAATATTTTATTAGAATTTAATTTTAGAAAATTATTATTTCATCTTTGCATATGCCAAATGCATATTTTTCTGTATACAGTATATAATTTTAATATTTTTTTGAAATTGATGATTTAAAATGAGTGTTTTTAATTGCAAGTATAGTAAATAATACTTATTTCAGAACAAAATTGATGAAATTCATCGAGCAGTTTCACAAGGAAAATTAAGAGAAATTCAACATCTTATTGATAGAAAAAAACTGGCTTTCTGTCGTGATCAAATGGGTGCTAGTCCTCTACATAAAGCTGTGTTATTTAAGCAGAAAGAAATAATGACATATCTGATAACTCATTATGGAAGCATTATTCATACTCGTGATCACGTATGTAAATTTTTAAATAATTTTTTATTATTTGGCATAAATTCAGAAAGTTATTAAATTTATAATAAAACATTTTTTTCTTGTTATAATAAATTTAATTTAATTTTTTATTTAAAAATCTTTTTTTCTGTTTTTTTTTTTTTTTGAAATCTGAAAATGTTTTATTTCAAATATTCTGAATATTTGTAAAACAGCCAGATTAACTTTTATAATTTATTAACATGTATTTGCTAAAATTTAAATTGTTTTTCAGAATTTATTTTTTCCATTCTGTAGTTAATTTAAAAAGTTGTTGTGATATACTAATTTGATTTTAAGAAAATATTCTCTATTATCCCAAAAATTACAAAAATCAAGAACAGTCCATTTGATTTAAATTCAGAAATAATAAAAACAACAATTAAATGATATTTAAATTTAGATTTACAATTGAGTGTATTGTTATTCCAAATCCTGAAGATGTTATAGGAAATCCTCATTGGTTCAGAATTCAAGGGACAAAACAATTGTGACTTCAAATTATTAAGTTTTGAATTATTTGAGAATTACATATATCTGTATAATATGCCAAATGCCATATAACAAATGTAATTTATTAAACAAACAGAATATGGATACATATACAGAATACTATTTTCATTAATAAAAAATTAATAATAATATAAATGTGAAGGTAAAAATATGCAGGCACTTTGATCTAAAGGAACAAGCTAACATATGCATATCACAGTTTGGACAGACTTTGAATTTTAAAGTAGCTGTATTTCGAACTAATGGAATTTCTTAACATGTAAATCTCTATATCCACAGCTGGGACAAATAGTACAGTTATGAACTAATGGGATTTCGAACTATCTGAGTTTGAATTAATGAGGATTTCTTGTATTGATAAATGTAAAGAAAGTATTTTTCTATAATTCATGTTTATGGTATTTTAGAATTTGTTCAACACTGATGTTCAATAGGAATGTATTTATCAAATTAAAATATATAAAAAGTATAAGAAATAAATTATTTAAAGCAGTTATATTGTATCATACTTGATGATGATATGGGGTTAAAGTACAACACTAATACCACATTAAATATAATATAATTATAATCTAAATGTAATATATATCAATAGCCAGTCTTTAATTACAAGATACTATCTGTATAAAGTAATACTTTGCAATTGAATGTTTGTTATTGTTTACAATTATTATTACATTCTAACAGTTTACTTTAAACTGCTTTTTCTCTCATTATTTGACTTTTGAACCACAACTAAAACAAAGATCATAATACAGTAGAATCTTGTTTTAATGGATCGTGGAACAATAGATTTCTTGGAATAATGGATTTTTTTTTCCAGGTCTTGCCAAATCAATGTAATTTTACCTTTGTTTAGTGGATCCATTACACGGAATAACAGATTTTTTCTACCCCAAATCTATTGTAAACTTTTTCAAACTCACATTTTTTACTGTTTAGTTAATATTTGGGTATTTCTGGAAAATTTGTAGAGTTTGATGATGCACTTGTTACATTTGGGGATATGGATAATTCTTGAATTGTACAAAGAGAGTCAGCCAGTTGATACGATTGAGGAGAAGTCATCTAATGAACACTGTCGCTGGTCTCAATGTAGTACCAAAATTTAGTGAGGCCATCAAGTATTTCCAAATTGTGATAATCTTCCTGATGAGTTTCAGCATAAATGTTTCTTTCAGCATAAACTTCAGCATGAGTTTCAGCACATTTGTTTAGAATAGGCTGTACTGTATGTACAGTACATGACATTGCTAATATCAATCAATGGGGTGTTGTATTCAAAAGACAGAAAAGTGGCATTGAAAGAAACCAAGATAGGAAAGTTTTTTAACAAATTGTGAAGTAAAGCAAAATGCTAAGGAGCATATGTAATTTGCCTCTTTTTTTATGCTTACAGTATGTACAGTTTTCGTCAGTTACAAAAAATTTAACTTTGTTGTACACATGTATGGCATAATATACATGTATGTTATAAACATACTAATAATATGTTTCTATAGAATAAAGAATTTAAGAGGCTGAATTATTTCAAGTACTGGTATTTCTTATTTATAGGGGTTAAAAAATGGATATTTTCCTGGGTGTATGGGAAATCTGTTGTTTGCAATATAATGGATTTTCAAAACAACAGAATTTTCAGTGACCTGAGCAATCCTTTAAAATGAGATTCTTTTGTAGCAAGTTTTCATTTGTACAAAATATTGACAAATATTATCTAACTTTTTTCCAAATAATTAAAATTTTGTAAGCTTGCCAACTTTTAGGGGGGATCAATTTATCCTGCATCAGGATGAACCTAATGGATGTTCCTATGTGGGTTGTGGCAGAGGAAACAAATGTTGACAAGTGTCTTACAAAGTTAAAAACCATTTATTTTGTCAAATTTATGCTTACATTGATAGTAGACAGTTCCCAAATCTCGGTGTTCCTTTGAAGTGGTGAGAGTTTCGGTTTATTGGTCATAGCCCTGGGGCAGACAAGAAGGGTTTGTTGGATGGGTATGGAAAATCGGTAAAGATGCAGTGGCATCTGTGTGGTCGATGGCAATTCAACACAACTTAATGAACATGACTTTGGGCTTAATCTAGAGGAAGACCGTTTCTCGACCTTGAATTACCGATTTTATAGTTTTTCTCCCACTCTCCGTATTTCTGATTGGCCCTGCATCACATTTTTCACTTCCCGATTGGTCTTTTCTTTGTTTCCAGGTGAAAACTGAGACCTGATTGGGTCACGAGAAAAGTCGGATTCTAGGTGTCTATTCGGCACTTTTTTGTTGACTATGCCCGGAGATTGTTGATCGAACCATAAGCCTTGCACTCATAATTTAGCCCATTGTTTGTGATTTCTGTCGTCTTGGCACTTTAATGATCATATGCAATGTTTTTCTATCCATCAAATCTTTCCCCTTTTCTAAAATTGTTTTCTTAGATTGACTGTTTATGAGCACTTGAGTCAGAGTTCCACCTGTTGTTTTTTCTCAACCAACATTCCATCATCCATTATGTCATTTGTTTTCGTGTTGCATTTGTTTGACAGTTACAGTTTTTTTTTCCTCTTCTCTCTTTTACATAACTAACATCGCCTTTTGATCCAACTCGACAATAGTGTTTTTGCTCTTAATTAATTTGAAATTAAATTTTTGTTTTGACCGTTTTTGGAACCTCACAATTTTCATATAAGTTATACACTCTGAAACAAAATAACTTAAATTTATATTATTTCTGTTAAATATTTTTAACAATCAAACTGCCAAAAGTTTTGTCCAAAATGATAAACAGAATATAAAACATGATATATAAATATGGTGAAAACTTGATTATCCAGTTCAATAGGTGGTGTTTTATATTTACAAAAAATATATTTCTTGGTAGATTATACATATTGGATGAGTCTATTTCATTTGATTCTTTCACATGCTGTTGAGATAATAACGATTTCATGGCAGAGTCGACCTTTTATTGTAGGCTACTCACCCACCATTGAATGCAAAAAAGTTAAAATAGTTCTCTAGCAGTGGTGCAATGATAAAATTAATAAATGCATTTAAAAAAATTTCTGATGGCGGACGAGTAGCCTACAATAAAAGGTCAACTTTGGCATGGAATTGTTATTACCTCAACAGTGTGTGAAGGATTGAATGAAATAGACTCATCCAATATGTATAATATACCAAGAAATATATTTTTTGTAAATCTAAATTTATCCTGGCAATTTTTTTAAATGGTGTTTTATATTTTTTAATTATAAGTTTATTATAAATGAACTTAATTTGATTATTATGAGTTGTGTCATTGAATCAAATATTTCTTTTAAATCATTAATAATATATTGTCACAAAAAATATATTCACCCATAAAAAATTGAGTTATAGTCATAAAACTTGGCATGTATGTATTGTTTGAGGAGATATGAAAATTATTACAATTTGGGAGCAAAAGATATCTTATTAAGAAATGGCAGTGACAAGATGATGAATTTTAGTAAGTGGTAACTCCTCTCCTGACAGCTATACAAGCTGATATTAGATGTGACATAGAGTCAGTTAAGTTGCTTATGTTCCTCTGTGGAAGATTCTATCATAAATTTTGCAATTGGTCGGCTAATTGAGGGGTTTTCTGAGAAGGCTGCAGTTGCCATCTTAGTATGTCCAAGAGGTGTTCTATTAGTGATAGGTCTAGGTACAGTATGTGGATGGCCATGGGAGGATATTACATCCTCAAAGACATTGTTGAGAAAGTCTTGCAGTATGTGATGAAATGTTGTTTTAATGGTAAATGGCACCTGGGTGGATTGATAGCATTCACAGAACAGTCAACTGCAGAATGTTATCGACATACATGCAACCCTCAGAATGCTTTGTAGCACAACTAGAAGAGATTGGCTATCCCAAGAGGTGGCTCCTCAGATATAACACCATGTGTGATGACTGTGATGCCTAACAAAAAATGTGGGATCAGAATGCTGATCAGTCCTCTTCCACACATGTATGTGGCAGTCATCAACACTGACAAGGAAACTGTCGGAGTGTCTTCTAATAAATTTTAATAAAATTTAGTTAATAACTACGTTAAAAGTATACAAACTCTATTTTAAATTTGTAGCATTCACTAAAAGTGTTGATCAGAGTTATTAGCAATCAAATGCTGCACTACTTTATACTAGTTTAACACAATTATGCAAATTTTAAGAAGTGAAAGGGTCGCGGAGGAAGACGGTGATATTACATTTAGAATAAATACTGGAATTTTCAAAAATGGGAGAAGAATTAATAAAATTTAGTTAATAATTATGTTAAAAGTATACAAAATTTTATTAATTCTTCAACCATTTTTGAAAATTCCAAAATTTGTTCTAAATGTAATATTGCCGTCTTCCTCCGCGACCCTTTCACTTCTTAAAATTTGCATAATTGTGTTAAACTAGTATAAAGTAGTGCAGCATTTGATTGCTAATAACTCTGATCAACACTTTTAGTGAATGCTGCAAATTTAAAATAGAGTTTGTATACTTTTAACGTAGTTATTAACTAAATTTTATTAAAATTTATTAGAAGACACTCTGACAGTTTTCTTGTGAGAGAGCAGTGGAATACATTGCTGAAGACAACATGCCTCCAATCAGACACTGTCCAAGATGATCTAGCTCAGCATCAATGCAGGCAATTCTGTCTATGTTAGGAGGTCTAGTTGGTGTCTTAATGGATGTTGACATATAATCCCAGCATCTGCCATTCAACTACAAATAATATTCTTTTGGACTTGTCTCTAAATCAGACAATTGTTTGTAGTGCCATTGTCTACTTTTCAAAGGCATCATCTTACATAGCTTTCAGTATCAAAGCAGAAAATCCAGTTCAAATTGCTGGTGAGTGAGAACACTAGTCCTTTTAAATGCTGTACAATGTATTGTTCTTATGCATTGAATGAGCTCTTTAACATTATTGGCAATGAAAGTTTGATCATTTGTATTGTGAAGTATGAATGAAAATACTGTTAGCTGATGAGGGTGAATACAGTGAACAAGGAACCATGCACAGAGATGATGGGGAAAAAGTATTTGTTTATGTGTAAAAGATACAGATTCTGATGGATTCCAACTCTAAAACAGTATAACAAGCGATCATCCAAAGTCTGAAATGTTGGCGGGACAATTACACAATATCGCAAAGTATACAATGAGCTAAGCTTGGGTAATACAACACGAATTTTCTTATAACTAATGCTTAAAAACTAACTTATGCTAAGAGAAAAAAGAGATCAGAGGGTATAGGCAAGAAATAGCAAGATGGCTGATAGAAAAAATAGAATACCCAGGATGTACAAATGTTATTTAGTGCTTCTGTGAGGGGCTACATGGAACTTCCTTAGACTCATTTTTTGCTTCTCTTGCTTTTTTTTAAATCTGAGATTCACTAAGCCTTCATTCCAATAAGTTCATAAACTTTTCTTACTCTAGTTTCACACTTTTCTCAGATACTGGACAACACTAAGCACTATCTTCATCTTCATGAAGATCAGCCAAAAAATGTCCTTCACTCTCCACATGTGCTTTCAGGTGACATCACCTTCATTGTTCTTGTGATTCTAAGAAGTGACAGTCACCACCAAGGGGAAAAATTAAGATTAGAAGATTTTAGAAGTAAGAAAGAACAAAGAATAAAGAAAAATGCTAAAAACTACGAATTAAACTGAAATTATACATCCACAGTGTAACTCTTCAAGTGACATTTGCATGCCATGTTTTGTGGCTTTATCTCATTTTTTTTATGGATACATAATTTCTTTTGTAACAGACTGTATTTTAAAAATGCTTAGAAAAGATTTATATATATTTTAAATAAAACTTTATTTTTTTTATTCTTGTAGCAAGGAAGAACTCCTCTTCATTATGCTGCAGTTCTTCAAGATAATGGAGAAATATTCAATATGTTATTGGAAGCAGGAGCTGATATTAGGGCAACAGATATGGTTAGATTCCAAATAACTTTCAAATATAATAATAAATAAACTGTTACTGCTATTACTAGTTATCATATTTAAAAGTAATAGTTGATTTATATTTTTTTATCAAAAACAAATAGAAATGCTTATTTTTTCATTTACATTAATGTTTAATTTTTTCAAAAGGAAAAAACAAATTTAAAAATATTTTTCTTAATCTCCTTTAAAAATATCTTGTAATATATACTGTTGAACTATTTATTAAATGTTAATTTAAAGTAAGAAAGAATATATTTAAATGTTAATGTTAATATTAATTAATTAAATTAAATTAATTATTTGACAACATAGATAAAAACTCTTCAATTGATGATATTTTTATTTTCTGTATAAAAAAGTATTTCATCAGAATAAAACTGGAATAAATATATTTTATTATTAATTAATACAGTATACTTTCTACAAATACATAGTACATAATTTTATTGAAGGATTATCACACAATGGAAACCATTATTGCCTTATATGCCTCCTAAAATGCATTTTGGTCCCTGGTGTTAAATGGCCCTCATCAGTTAGGTAATCAAATATTATTTATAATGCAAAAATATTTAACATATGCACTATGTATTTGTAGAAAGCATATTGTATTATATATAAAAAAGGATTAAAGGCTAATAAATCTAAGTAAATTATAAATTTTATCAAAATATTTCATTAGAAATTTTGAAAAGCTAATACTAGAATAAAGTTTAGGATTTTCAATAATTTTCAGTTTCTCTAAATCATAAAAGATATTTTTATAATTCAATGAATAATTTAATTTTTTAAATTATTATTATTATTATTATTACGTAAGGTGTTGTTGCATAACAAATAGCTTCCATTCCAAATACAAACAAATATGAAAGTATAAATTTCGAATCAACTCAAAAGACAAAAATTACATAATATAATGAAAATAATAATGGTTAGCTACTAATATACATAAAAATATGATACAAAATTACCAATACAAAGATACACAATGAAAGTAATTAATATTATTTACTGAATTAATTTAAGAATTAATTTAGTGAATTCATCAAATTATGTAATGTAAAAAAGATTTAAAAATTTAATTTAATTATTTTTATTCAATTATTATTTAAACCATTAAATCATTATAAAATTTGTTTAGTATGGACGTCGCCCAGAGCATTATATGCAATCTCAGGAAGGTTTTACTTTACAAGATCTTAAAGCAAGTTCAACTGCAGCAATTAAAAGAAAACAAAAACATACGTTGCCAAAACATCATCATAAGAAACATACATCAAGTAAGTTACTATAATTGTGTTAAAAATGAAATAAGTAATAGATCTTAATAAATTAATAGAAATTGAACGTAATAGCAAATAATCATTTCAAACTTTTTTATATCTTAAATTATTAATGATCTTACAAATATAAAAATATAAAATATGATTTCAGAAAATAAATCACATATTCAAGAAATTATAGATGAAGGTAATTTAGAAAAATTAGAAGAATTGGTATTACAAGGGAAAGGAGATAAATTATTTGGTGAGACTTCTGCTAATAAATTAGTTCAAGATTTCCTTGACAAAGTTCCTTCATATATGGTGAGTATTACTTGTTTAGCTTATTGAGATATTTATAGGTTTAAACATAAAATGTGATATTCAATGTTGGATTATAAAAATGAATGCTGGCTAGTATTATTATTGATGTTCAATTATTACTGATATTAGGAATTATCAAATTTACAAAGTTAATTAAAATAATTCAAGTACTTCATTCAAATTATTTTTTATATATTTGTCACCAGAGCAAGACTTTTCTTTCTAGCTTACTCTCTGGGCAAACTAAAGATTTCTTGTCTTTCAACAGGAAACATATTTGCTTTTTGGTCAGTGTTGTGACTGGCTTTGGTTACTTTTGTAAACATCTGTGCCAATTGAAACTTTCCTTCTCAGTCTCTTGAGGCTTTTGTGGATCTGCTGAGGAGACTCATCTGCATCTCATTTGTGAGAGTGTAGATTTTTGAATCCCTGTTGTCTTTTTTTAAGAGATCAGACTTCTGAAGTAATTTTTTGTGGAATACACAATGGACCTTTTGGCTTGAGACTCATTTGGCCTACTGGTTCCAATTGTGTAACAACAATAACAATATATTAGTCACAATATTCCAATTTAACTAGTTTTATGTCTTTTTTGGAATTATTGCTGGTTTCATTCTTACAGCATCAATATTTTTTTTTATTCCAATTATCACCTACCAAAAATGAAAAAAAAATCACTCAGTGGCTGATTATTACAGGAAATATGATATACAAAATAAGATTTAGTTAAATTATTTTAAGTTGTTGAAAGAAAACATTTTTACAAAATGTACATATATTAAACTTATTTAAACACAGAAACACTTAAGCTTTTTAAACAATGTCAAAGTTTCCATGCGTCAACAATTAAGTGTTGGGATTTATTTTAGAAACTTTCTCAAACAAAAGAAGAGATTGTTGATTTTGCAAGGATATTCGATTGTCTCTTGTCTACCTGACTTGAGGGAGATGGAAGTACCAGGTGGAGAAAAATGGGTTTTTTTCCACATTATAATTAACTGTATAATTAACTCCAGAATCTCACATTATTAACGCAATAAATTATTAACACTAATTACTGACTAATTGGTATTGGCTGATAATGCATGGCTGATTAATTTGCAATCAGTAATTGGCCATTTTGCTTATTGGTGCATCTGTTATCATATTATAGCATTTCTTATAATGAGACATGCAATATATAAGACAGAAAATAACTGAAAATACTGATTATATAATGATCAGAAGAACAACAGGAAGTTGTCTGCAGTCATCTCCAGACCTCATTTATCAGGCATGCAGATGCCAAAATAATTAAATCAAAAATAATACTGGCAATTGAAGATGCATATCTACCTTTTGATAAATTACTGATGATTGAATGCAATGGACTAAACGTAAACAAAAAAGTATTTTGTCTCATAAATGAGGAAATTCTAACATCTCTCAAAAAAGGCCTCATCAACATAGGGACTTGCAGCATTCATACAATCCACAATGCCTTTTTAAAAGACCTGAAAGAGTTGGGCAGAGATGGTGGTGATCTCATCATATCAACACAGCTTTTTTGATGGGTGGCCCTCTAGGTAGGATGAATACACAGAAATTCAAGAGAAACTTAATTTGCCATGCAACAAATTTATGAAGTATTCATCAACTAAATGACTGACATTTGGTCCTGCAGCAAAATGATTGATCGAACAATGGGAAGGACTCATATTATACTTCCTAAACCACATTCCTCAAGAATTCCAGCTTAATGAATAGTGTTTCATATAAGATAATCTCAAAGTCATTGAAGTGTTCTACCATCAAAGCTGAACTCTGGAAATATATAGTGCTGAACTATTCACAAAGTTTACTGGGCATTTTCAGTGCAATGATCCTTTAATACATAAACTTTATAGTGAATTGCTTCCTCTGGTGTGAAGAAAATTCACTGTGATGAAGAGGAGAAAACAAGAGAAGTGCAGAAACTGCAGCATGACATAAACAAAAGAAAATCATCTTTAATTACAAATTTTTTTAATAAGAAATCAAAAAATGTACCTTGAAATAAATGTCATTTGAAATTTGACATGTTATATGGAGACACATTCTGGTAGTTTTGTTACTCTTCTATTTCCTTTGTTGTATAATGGTAGGAACTTCGTACGGGGCACATGAAAACTTAATGCAGGCCTCTTCTGGCTTAATGCAGTCTTACTGGTCACTTTTCTGGAGTATAAACTCAGCCTAACTATTTTCATATTTAATTTTTTCAGTCCAATTAAAAATCAATTTAATATCATATGCAATGTTATTCATACAAAACACGTGTGTGTTTGTGTGCTTTTTTAATAATGCCTCTTTTACTTCACTTTAACACTATTAGCTTTTTTTCCAGTGTGAACTCTGTTTTTTCACTTTTTTTCACTGCCATGACTGCTTTAAGCCCTGCTGATTGGATGCATGTTTGCAATCAGCACAAGTAGAACAAATGCTTTGTTTCTAGTTGTGGTTGCAGTTGTGCCTGTTTCCAGAGGGGATTTACTAGTTATCAGGAACAGTTGTTGCAGTTGCAGTTGCCTGCGTGGCTGGAAATTGCAAGGTATGACTGCAGCTTTAAGCTTCTTTGCTTCCACACTATTCTTGGCTGCCATAGTTAATAGTTAGGAATTATATACATATATATATATATATATATGTATATACTTCTAAATATCAGTTTTGGTAGCTGTTATTATGATCTATGTATGTATGTCTCTTTAATCTGCAATTAAGTTCGGTAGACTATCAATACAGCTTTCAGGTTAGACAATGTGGAAACAATAAAAGAAGTGTCTAACCTGAAAACTGTATTGATAGTCTACCTAACTTAATTGTGAATTAAAGAGACATACCCTACATAGATTATATATATATATATATATCATTATATATTTTATAGCTAGATATTATATATAGTATATATAGATATATATATATATATATAGATATATATGTGTGTGTATGTGTGAAAGGAGAATTATTTGTTGTCTTTCACAATTCCAAATTTCAAACATCAAATTGTGACCGGAGGGTCGCACCTCTTTAGTGCCTCATCAGGACTGACACCACCACGTCCCGATTAACATGGAAGCCA
>NW_019384391.1:718813-723766 GCF_000671375.1 Centruroides sculpturatus | reverse complement strand
ATTTCTAGCTATAAAATATATAATAATATATACAATGTTATATTATTATTATTAACTTAATTATATATATATAATCAAACACACCAAAAATAAAGCAAAAAAAAGCACTTAAAACACATGATGTAATGCAAGAGATGCTTTCATAGCAAGAGCAAGAGATGCTTTCATAGCAAGAGCAAGAGATGCTTTCATAGCAAGAGCAAGAGATGACTTCAGTACATAATAGATGGCATTTACACAGCAAGCATAGTTTTTCACTATGCAGTTTGAACATAAAAACATTGAACTCTAGGTTGAATTTCTCTTGAATTTAGCATTTTAACTGTGAAATGTTTGAAGTTAGTCATTCAAAGTATGAGCAGAGGCGGATCTAGGTTTTTCGGGGCCTAGGGCTTATTGAAGTCCAATAGGGTCCCATTTTTTGTTAGATTCAGAATATTTAATTTGGGGTTTAAAATTCATTTTTAATAACATCAATATCAGAGTTGAAATATATTTATTTATGAAATGGTGTTGAATGACGATAAACGCTCATTGTTAATGAAAAAATATTAAAAATTTATGATGATAATTCAATTTTTGTGAGCCCTTGACACTTGGGGGCCCAGGGCTTAAGTCCTATTAGTCCCTAGGTAGATCTGCCCCTGAGTATGAGGTATCACTGTATTACTTTTTATAAGATTTGACAATTATACTCATAATGGATTCAGTCCTGAAATTTACCTAAAAGTGCATATGAACAAAAATTAATATTGAGATGCTAATCTAAATCAGACTAATTATTCTCTAATCTCATTTAAATATTCATAATTCACCTGAAGTCATGTAGTATAATACAGTCACCAGCAATTGTATTGTAAAAATTATTGTCATTATTTGTAATGAAGGAGAATGGAGCAAACATTAAATTTTTTAAGTTGGATAAGTTAGTAAGTAAGCTAACAACTGTATTTTAATAAGAATGAATTTTGTGAATTCATATAATAGGTTACAGTAATAAGTAGTATATATCATTTATGTTTTGAATAATTTATAACATTTCTGGATAGATATTTGGAATTTAAAAATGACAAATTCTATGGATGATCACAAACAGTTTAAACTCTAGAAATGATTATAACAAATTTATGAATTGAATAAATTTGGATAATTAAAAGAAAGAAAGAAAATAAGTTCAATAAATAAGTTCTTGTATTTGGAAAAATTACTTATTCCTACTTTCAATTTGTGGTCTAACTTTGCAGTGATAATTAAGAAATTTTTTGGTAAAGCCTAGATTAAGGAAGTATAAACCATCTGTTTTGCTTTCTTGATTTATCTGCTTGAGATATTTGCTATTTTGAAAGTTGATGCTGAAGTTAAGACAATTTGAAGATATATAAAATATTGAAATGACATGGCAAAGTAATTGGCAATAATAAATTTTGCCAATTAATGGTAAATAAGTGTAGAATTGTATAATTTCTCAAGATAAATAATTTCAAGAAATTATACAATTCTACACTTGAACAGTATTAAATAGTTTTTCATTCTTTCATATGGTTTTCTTTAAATTCACATCATCAAGGAACTTAACTGCTAAATCTTATATAAAAATTTTATTATTTAGTAAAAAATTATTTTAATAGTTACAATAATGTAAGAAGTGATTAGATTGTATGCTTAATATCAAATTATTGGAACTATAATTTATTTTATAAATTTTTCAGGAAAGAATACAATCTATACATAAAGCTGTTGTAAGAGGTAATTTAAGAGATGTTAAATCTCTTTTAGATCGGAAAAATTTAGCTATAACAAGGGACCCAACAGGAGCTACACCATTGCATAAAGCTATAATATATGGTCATCATGAAATTGCCAAATATATTGCTCAAAACTTTCCATCATCAAGAGATGCAGTAGATGGAGTAAGCAATAATTTATTTTCTAAATTATAATTTTAACATTATTAATTTAGCTTATACTATATTATATTTACTTATTTACTAGATATAGTAATTTGTCTTTAATTGCTAGAATTTTGTTATTAAAATTATTCATTAGGCTATTGAAAACCTATAAATTCCCACTGTTATCTGTCTCTGTCTGTCCTTCCTTAATCTCGAGAATGGAGTTAGACAGATGAAAGCCAAGATTAGTTATGGAAAGATTAGGGACAAGAGGTCCTGATTAACTATATATGAATTTCCGATGCAAACCAGAAGTCATATTATTTCAATTCAAATATTTTCTCCTGAAAGGAGTTAGATAGATGATCAGCATAACTCTACTGCTAACAGGAAAAGTATGATGCACAGGGGCAAGATGCTACTAATTTTATGTGGAGAGCATATATTCTAAATTAAATAAATTAAAAACATATGATTAAAAATTGCAGCCCAGCATTGTGACAATATCACAATAAATAATTGCTTACTGATATTAATTGCATTTTATATAGTTAAAAGGAAAGTAATAAAAAATCTACATTAATTTCTGCATTCTAAATTATTTATCTCAAAATATTTTGTTAATAGTTTCTGAAAGATTGATTTAAATGATAAAAATCTAATGTCATTACTGTTTTAAGAGAATTAAACATTATAATAAAACTGAAAGCACAGTTATTTTCAAATCTGAAACAGCAGTAGTATTTTTAGTAATAAGTGCTGCTGTTATAGAATTTTTTGAAAAGTTTACTATGAGTTAATAAAATTTTCAAATTGTCTGAAAAAAGTAATTTCATAAATAAATTCACTTGTTTTAATATCTATAAATATCACAAAGAAAGATTGTTGTGATTCTTTAGATTTTTGTAAACCATAAAGTTTTAGCAAACAAATACTTTATGATAAACTAAAAATTATTCAAAAAGAAATAATTTTAACATTTTATAATAGAAAAAAATGTTGCAATTGCAAGGGCAAATTGTGGAATGTATGTACAAATATATATACAGGTATGCAGTGTATCAAATGTCCTTTGTGACTGGTTGTGAAAACAAAAGAAATGCAAACAGTTTTATTTTGAAATGATTGTTGATTCCTTCTGATTCAATACACTTCTGGAAACAATTATAAAAATTTTCAATTACTTGTAACTGATTTCAGAATTGATTTTAGGATATCAATTGATGCTTTTTGAATGCAAAGAATTAAGTTATAGTAATGATCTTTGATGTATATTTTAAGTTTGGAGAAGTTACCATCTACCTTAGTTGTTAGCACCAAGCAACTACTGTTGCTTGGTGCTAACAACTAAGGTAGATGGTAAAATTGGATAACACTGTTTCAGTCGAAAGTCTTGTATGAGCTTGTTCTGTGTGCTGGAACATTATCATGTAACAGTGACTAACTGCCTTAGTATTGTGGCTAAACCTGATGAATCCTGGCCAGTAAATGAATTAATATGCCAAAATAAAATTAGATATTGATTGTCTGACTCTCATGAAAGAATTCCTTGTGGATAATCTGGGCAGAATTGAAGAAAACAACGAGTATTATTTTGATATAACTCTTCTGCATTCATACATTTTCTTTGTTTTGGCAATCTAGGATTCTTCCATTTGGAATTCTGGTGCTTCATGAGAGAATAATTTTTAAGATGTAATGTTTTGTTGTGTAACTACAGTTTTCAAAAGTCTGCATCAATATTGGATGCTCTGATCATAATAGTTGGTCATTGTTTTTTTTTTCTTTTGCTAGTCTAAAGACATGTACAGTACACTACAAAGCATGAGCAGATCTTTTTTATACTCAAATATGTAATTAAAATCTCATAAACAATGATTTTCAGGATGCCAGTGAGCTCCTTCATGATTTTTACACACGCACACACACATGCACATACTGGTCAGCATAAGTTAAATTATTTTTGCTGATCATTACAATTTCATGCACTTTTTGATATTTTCTATTCTGAGTTGTTTTTGGCTGAATCAACTATGGATTGTCACCCAATTTTTCTCTGCCTTCACAAAAACATTTAAACAACTAGAATATATTTGTTTGATCAATATTGTCATTACTATACAGAGTTATTCATAAAGTAACTGCTACAATATAGCATGTAATCATCTATACACAAACTTGTATAGCAGCAAAAAAAGATTTACAAGGTCTGTTCAAAAAGTATCGGACCTTTTTTTTTCCACGTAAACCAATGATGCATGAGAGGCCTCCTTCGGTGGAGTTGTGGAGGGGACAGTCATGCACAGCCCTGAAATTTTTCCCGCCTGCAGGAAGCATCAGTCGTTGGCAATTGGCCTATGAGTGAGGTCATGTGCGCTCTCGTCGGATTCCACTAAGCTGGAAAATGACTGAACAACGTGAGCAGCGATATTACATCAAATTTTGCCAAAAACCTTGGCGATACCTGAGTGTAAACCATTCGCAAGATTCAGCAGGCTTTCAGGGACGATCCTCGAGGCCAAAAAAAGCGCGGCAGGTCCGCAGCAATATCAAAGGTCATGCTGACAGTTTTTTCGACTCTCGTGGGGTGGTGTGTCATGAGTACGCACCACAAGGCCAAACCATCGCAAAGGAGTACTACCAGGAGGTCCTTCGTCATCTTTCCGATACAGTGCGATTCAAACAACTGGATCTGTGGTCGATCAAAACTTGGCAGCTCCATCGTGATAACGCATCCGCCCATTCTGCGCATCTGATTCGGGCTTTCGTCGCCAAACACAATACTCCTGTGGTTCGTCACGCTCCGTACTCTCTCCACATGGTTCCGTGTGACCTTTGGCTATTTCTCAAGCTGAAAATGCCGCTAAAAGGAACCTGAATTTAGTCGAGAGAAGACATCGTGCGGAATGCGACGGACCGGCTGATGGCCATTCCAAAAGATGCGTTCCAGCAGTGTTTCCAGCAATGGCAGGAACGCTGGGAGAAGTGTATACATCACCAAGGAGACTACTTTGAAGGGGATTAGGGTTTTGTACCTCAAAGTCAATAAATTTATTTTTGC
>NW_019384391.1:635960-718112 GCF_000671375.1 Centruroides sculpturatus | reverse complement strand
AAAGTATTTTTCTGAGGTCTGTCTTATCAGGTAAATTACTGTACACAGTGTATTCATTAATTTTCATTTTCATGTAGTGGCTCTATGCCTTCATAAAGGACGTACTTTTCCTTTGTTTAAGGGTATTTGGGCAGTTTATTCTCTGTTATATTCTGTACAAGTAAATACTGTACAAGTACAGTACAGTATTTTCTGAGGAAATACTCGTACTTATTTTTTTTAATCCCATTCCCGATAACTCGGCATTTTCACAAACTCGGCCACCCTTCGGTCCACATTAGGTCGAGTTTTCGAGGTTCTACTGTATTAATTAATTAATGTGCGGAATGTTGAATGAAAAAAATGAAAAAATTGTTTTTCAGGATGGACGTACTGCTTTACATTATGCTGCTGTATTGAAGGATAATAATGAAATGTACAACATGTTAACAGCAATTGGAGCGAGAAGTAGCATTCTTGATTCAGTAAGTTTTAACTTTTTACAGCGATGGTGAGTTGAAATAAGGAGTTAAGGAATCAAATCATTTTATGCGAGTCGGGAGTTGGAGTTGATTTAAAAAAAATATTGACTTGGGAGTTGTGAGTGTGAGTTGCGTATTTTTCCACTGACTCCCCCATCCCTGATTTTTAAAATAATCTATAGTAAAGATAATCTACTTAAGAAATACTTATGTAGTCAAACCTTGGTTTTTGAACATAATTCATTCCTAAAAGTTATTCTAAAACCAAAACAAATTTTCCCATAAAAAAACAATATAAAATGAATTAATCCATTACTAATCCTCAAAATCTGTTAATTATAATGCCATATGCCATTTATGTACTAATGAAAAATAATTAAAAAATTTTATTTAATAAATTTCTGTTATTTAATTTGACTTAAGTACCTTTAAACACAAATTCTTGGATGAAATTTATATTACATGAATGTTAATTAACACTGTTTTTATTAATCAATTTAATTTAAATTCAACTGCAGCATATTCCAAATAATGGAAGTAGTATCTTTCCTGTATGTGCATTGAAATATATTTAAATAGAAACATCATAAATGACTTGTGATGTCTAATAATGTGAGGTGATCTCAGCATTACAAACTTCTGAATCAGTAGTCTTGTCATTGATTTGGTCAGGCTGTCAATTTTCTTTAACATAAGATGTATAGTTGACCATCTCTGATCAGCTCTTGTTGAGTAACTTGTTTGACAACTGAGTTATTGTATAACAACTGGTGCAATTAGAAGTTTGAAATTCTATTTGTAAACCAATTTGTTTGAAAAGTAAGGTGTTTGAAACTTGAGGTTTGACTGTAATCATTAGAAATACTAAGAAAAAACTAATACTGAGAAATACTTAGAATATGACAATAACCCCTAAATTATGTGTATAAAAGTCTGTTTTAAAGCAGGCATATTATGAAATAATGCAGCTTATCTGCTAATTTTAACTTGCAATTATGAACTCATTCAATACTTTTTCTTCATCTAAATGCATATCAATAATTTTCAACAGCCATTTCCAGCTCTGAAGAAAATAACAGTGCATACATGATGTAAGTTTTAACTACAAGAAATGGAAAAATAGTTTAAAAACTTTGCATATTTGGATAACTTTTTGTTATAATTTGTTTGTTTATATATTATTAATAAGTTTTGATCTGTCAAAAAAAAGATGGGTCGTCCATCTACTGATATTCAAGAGCACTGAGAGGTTGAGCAGTGCCCCCAGGTAATAGTTGAAAGAAAAATCAAACATGTTCTTGGTGTGTGTAATTGTTATTTATTCACAAGTAAAGTCATTTACATCTTATTGGGCTGCAATTTGAAAAAAAATTATAGAACTGTAAATTCCTACTGGCTGTCTGGATGTTTGTTTGTTCTTCCTTAATTAATCTTAAGAACAGAGTTAGATAGATGAAAGCTATGATTATATATGAGTTTGTGGCAGGAAGTTCCAGTTAACTACAGTATATATGAACTTCCAATGCAAACCAGAAGTCACATTATTTCAATTTTAAAATTTTCTCTTGAAAGGAGTTAGATAGATGACCGACATGACTATATTGCTAACAGGAAAAGTATGATGTACAGAGGCAAGGCACTACTAATTTGAGATGGAGAGCATATATTTTAAATTAAACACATTTAAAAAATATGATTAAAAATTGCACTTCAGCATTGTGATGATGTCACAATAATTGATTATTTTGTAATAATATATGTTTGGTGAAAATATATATGCAACATAATAAAAAGTAGAATTTTTTACTTTTATTGAATGTGATATAGTTTACTAAATTTTGGTATATTATTTTTTTTTTTAAAGATTAAGAATTTGTTTAAAAGTGGTGCCATTGAAGACTGCCCACCTGTAAGGTGGTGGTGAGCTAAACATGGACCTAACGTCAGGCTGTGGTGACAAGCCAGTTGGTCAACTCCTGTTGCAACCCAAGGATCAGAAATGTCACTTTTAGAATCATCGTCAAATGCTAGGGCTTACCACAGAAGCAACGCACGTTGGCCAGCATAAAAAAATTTGCAAGGGCTACCAGGTGGAACCAACTAAAGAAGCTAGTCTACCCAAACTCGAACCCAAACTTGAAAACTAATCCAAAGTCGATATGAATCGCTACACTCAACATTGGAATGTTAACTGGGTATAGCCACGGGCTTGCCAATATACTTAAACGACATCATGTGAGCATTGCCTACCTGCAAGAAACATGTTGGATGGGAGAGAAGTCACATGACATCATTGATGGGTTTAAACTTATGTACTACAGCAAGATGAACCAGTGTGGTGTACGTTGGTTGTTAGCCCTGACTTGTGTGACTGCGTGACAGAAGTAAATCATCATTCCGATCACCTTATGTCTGCTATCATTGACATAGGCACTCGCCAACTGCGTATCTTGGCATATGCCCCGCAAACAGGATGCGCTGAGAAGGAGAAGGAGCAGTTTTGGTGGAATCTACATGACCATGTAGCATCGTGCTCTACGGAAGATATGCTCATGCTGTGGTGACTTAAATACCACATTGGGAGGGCCAAGAATGGGTATGATTGCCATGGCAGCTTTGGATGTGGTACACGAAACAATGATGGTTGTTGAATTTTTGACTTAGCAGAAACTAACGACTTTGTTGTCTGCAACACTTTTTTCAAGAAATGCACTAGTTATTTGGTTACCTACACCAGTGGAAACAGCTGCAGCTAGATTGACTACATGCTGGCACGGAGACGTGACTTCAACATTAGTGTCACCGATGTAAAGGTCATTCCATCTGATTGTCTGGCCCCACAGCATAAGTTGCTAATCATCGACATTAAGATCACCACACAACATCGGGGCGGCTGTGTGAGAGGGCTGATGATGATTCATTGGTGAAAGTTCCAGAAACATGAAGTTGCCCTGATCAACAGCATTACCTTCCCTGAAGCCAACGGATCCTCAATTGACGCCATGTGGGATGCGGTTCACAATCCATCACCACAGATGCAAGGATGACCCTTGATGTCAATAGTTTAGGTAGTCAGCACATCGATAAGCAGACATGGCTCTGGACAGAGGAAGTACAACAAAAGGTGCAGGAAAAAAAGATAGCCTTTAGAGCTTGGTTCATCAATAAGATTAGTGAAAACTGGCAGCAGTAAACTGCAGCCAAGTGGGAAGCCAAGAGAGTGGTGGCTGCAGTGCGGGCTGAATACCATCGAGATCTTTACGAGCAACTTGACACACGGGAAGGTGAGAAGAACATTTACTGACTGGTGAAAGCACAAACGAGGGCTGTGCAAGGCATCGAGCACTACATGTGCATGAAGGATAAGAATGGATGGGATAAGAAGGAAATCTTGAGCTGTTAGCACACCCTACATCCGAATCCATTAGCACACTCTAGATCCGAATAGCACACCTTACGTCTGTGGGACAATGCTAAGAAGAAGAATAAAAATTGAATGTGATGTAGTTACATTTTTGGAGAATGAAAATGAGTCAGCCATCAATGCAATGTCACTGTTGCAGTTCTGGTTTTCAATTACAGTTTTGTGTTTGATTCAAATATTTGGTTTCCACACCCAATCTATAGTTCAACACCACTTAATCTGGAGTCACACTTACAGGGAAAAAAAGCTCACGTAACCATAATGGAATTTTCCATTCAGTATGAATTCCTTGTTTCGCATGTAAAATCGTGAAACAAAAGAAAAACAGAATAAAAAAAATAACAAGCTTCTTCACCATCTAGAGTATCAGTTCACATTACTAGCAGTGATGCAACTACCAGCAGAGTGTGAAAATGGCAGCTGGGCAGCTCACTCAGTTTCTTGTTTTCAGCCTCAGGCAGCACAGCAGCAACATCAGTGATGCTGTACTGTGCTGTCTCATTGTATGTCATCACTCTCAGGCATCTGATTGGTCAATATCTACATTTTACGTGACCAAAAAAAATTTTTCACCAAGCACCTCTTGAGTTGATTTTCCAGAAATTTTACAGGCGAGGGATGTAAAATTTTTCTGGTTTTGGCTTTCAGTTTACATTTTCAGTGGTGTTTTTCTGTAAGTGTGACTTCACCTTTAGTGTCTACATCAATTCTACTAGAACTTTACCAAACTTTTTCAATCAGAAGAAAAATGATTTTCCTCCTTTCTCAAAATCTGCAAACAATTCTCCATCATTTAATTCTTTCTGAACTTTTGATTTGAATCATCTCTTGTGCCTGTGATTTTTCTGTTTTGTGTTTCAGCTCCAAACACTTTTTCATATAAATTAGGTTAACAAAATTTTGACAGGATTGCTAATCAACCCTAACAGATACATCTTGCACTTAATAAAAAAATGATAGATAAAATTATGTATCACATAATTTTATCTATCACATAAAATTATGTATCACATAATTTTATCTATCATTTTATCTTCATTTAACTTTATCTCGAATATAGTTAATATAAATCTGATTTTAAAATTGAAATTTAATAAATTTATTGAAGATTTAATCTCCTTATATCATATTTTTTTATTCCATAGAAAGGAAAAACTCCTGAATACTATCTTCAGCATCCTGAACAAATAAACATGGATTATGTTTTAAAGAATAATCAAAGAGCTAATGCTACATATATTGCAAATACTGCAAGTCGTCTTAAATTAAAAGTCCCTTCCTGTAAGCAAAATATTTTTATAATTGAAGCATTTTATTTGACTAAATTTAATGATTCTAGAGTTTTCAGAATTTGTAAATTATATACCATGATTTAATTTACGAATTATAAACAATAATTAAATTTTGTATAAAGACTTGTAAAATGAAAACAGTTTTGTCATTCATTATTCTGGGATAATTTTAAAATATTTTAGTTAATTTTTAGCAATCAAAAAATTTGAATTTCTATCCAATATTAATCATGATGATACAATTTTCAGCAATTAGTGGAGTAGCAGTGTTTTAGTAGTAATGTTTATCTTATGTTTAAGATTTGCTGAAAAATATATTTATGTTCAGCATTCAACTGTTGCTCAAACAAGATTTTATAATTATATCCAAATTATGATTAAAAGATTACAGAATGTAAGTTTAAGTCTGAAATTAATGAAATTTGTTTTCATTAAAACAAAGTATGCAATTCATTCAGTTTTTGTAAAAGATAGTATTTATGTTGCCACACAATATGAATAAACTTATATGAAAAAACATAATTTTTTTTTTTTTTGTGGAAGATTATAAAGTCAGCGGAAGAATTCATATGAATATACATGAAAAAAACATACAAGATGAACAATTCATATAAATCTATGTTTTCTTTATGTAGATTCATATGAATTGTTTTGCTGACTTCTATGCTTGTTCTATAATAATTCACAAAATAAAAATAAATAACTTTATAATTAGCAAATCATAAGCCGAACATTTGAATCTATGATTTGCTAATTATAAATTTATTTATTATTAAAATATTAAGTTTAATATTATATTGTTGAAATTATTAAGTTTAATATTATATATATATTATATTTAATATGTCAATATTAATAAGCATTTTATATTTTTATAACCTTAAAAAAATAGTTTTTTTAGATTAGTGTCTGAAACATATATTAATAACATTAAGTTTTACTTCATTACAATAAGTTTAGAGAGTAATGTATTATATACTGCTCAATATACAGTAGTTAGATATTTCAATATCAGTTTAATACTACAGTGACTGATTGTTTTGCTTTATCTAAAAATATTGATCAGATAATGAGAAAAGAAAACTTTATTAAATAGTTAAATATAAAAAGAATATTTCCTTTAATTATGTAATTTAAAGAATGATTGTGTGTGTAATTATTTACAGGAACATAAGCACATTAGTGGTAACAAAATCAATCTTTCTTTGTAGGCTCTTACTTAAATTATATAAAATTGTTATAAATTCCTTTGATATTAGAAAATACTGTAGTAAAAATTGTATAAATAAGATAATCTGGATAGAATGTACACAGTCACTACTATTATACTGGCTTTATGTATAAATAAACTCACAAAGACATCAACAACCAACAAAAAATGAGAAAATGTTAATGAAAACAAATGTTTTCTTGTTTGTTTTCAATAAAGTTTTCTGATTTTTTGCTGGTTATTGGTATCTTTATGGGTTTGTTTGTAGAGCTTATAAAAAAAAGGTCAACTCTACAACTATTTAATTGTGTTCTTGTGGCACAAGAAGAACATAATCAGGAGACTTCAAAAGTATTTTTTGTCTTCAAATTGTATATATATTGAATAATAATTTAAGTAAAATGTTAAATAATTACTATATGTGTTGTCATATAAGTTGACTTCTAAAGCCTGACAAACCTCTCTAAAACTAGAGATTGACTTAAGGCTGCTAAAAACTGTGTATTTTTATCACAGAGTAATAAATAAGTGAAATGTACTTTAATTAATTGCTGTCTACCAGTTTATTGTAAGTTTTTCATTTGTCACTGTGAACTAAAACTCATGTTTGATGAAACTATTTAACAGAGATAAATATAATAAAAAATTAGTGTAAATGAATATTAAATTGTTTGCTATTTCTAACAGCTGATCATAAGCAAAGGTATTCTATATTGTTCTACTATCATGTACTATATGTAGCAGTTTTTACTATGGTGCTGAATTGTGCAAACTATTAGTATTTTATTGGAGATGTGTTGATTTGGCTAGAACTAGAATGTATGATAGATGTGCTGCACAATACAATTCTTACCAGATAGATTTTTGAAAATATGTTTTTTGTTTGATGTCTACACAGATTCTGTTGCTCACATTCTTTATTACATTAAATCTTATTACAATTAGTGTCTCAATGAAAGTGATGTGGCTTCATTCAATGTTTTCACCATTGACTTACTCTAAAAATAATTCATTGAATATAATATATAACATATTATATTCACATTCTAGTATAGCCTATCAATATTCTATTGTACAGTAAGTATATTTGTAGGATTGACATATGTTTAAGCAAGAATTCTGAGTGAGAGTCAACTTGTATGCTGGCATATGTGGTATGAGGGGCGTTCAAAAAGTATTGGACCTTTGGTCGGCAAAAATACATTTATTGATTTTGAGGTAAAAAACCCTAATCCCCTTCAAAGTAGTCTTCTTAGTAATGTATACACTTCTCCCAGCACTCCTGCCATTGCTGGAAACACTTCTGGAATCCATCTTTTGGAATGGCCATCAGCTGGTTTGTCACATTCTGCGTGATGTCTTCTCTTGACTAAAATTGGGTTCCTTTTAGTGGCATTTTCAGCTTGGGAAATAGCCAAAAGTCACATGGAGCCATGTCGAGAGAGTATGGAGTATGATGAACCACAGGAATGTTGTGTTTGGCGACGAAAGTTCAAATCAGATGCGCAGAATGGGCGGGTGCGTTATCATGATGGAGCTGCCAAGTTTTGGTTGACCACAGATCCAGTCATTTGCATCGCACAGCATCACAAAGACGACAAAGGACCTCCTGGTAGTACTCCTTTGCGACGGTTTGGCCTTGTGGTGCATACTCAGGATACACCATTCCACGGGAGTCGAAAAAAAACATTGCTTGACATTGCTGCGGACCTGTCGCGCTTTTTTTTGGCCTCGAGGATCGTCCCCAAAAGCCTGCTGAATCTTGCGAATGGTTTCCACTTGGGTATCGCCAAGCTTTTGGCAAAATTTGATGCAATATCTCTGCTCACGTTGTTTAGTCATTTTTCAACTTAGTGAAATCCGACAAGCGCTCACTACAGGCCAACTGTCAGCGACTGACGCTTCCTGCAGGCGGGAAAAAATTCAGGACTGTGCATGACTATTTCCTCCACAACTCCACCGAAAGAGACCTCCCGTCCATCATTGGTTTACGTGGGAAAAATAAAGGTCCGATACTTTTTGAACACCCCCTCATATATTTGCATAATTTTTTTTTTTTTAATTTTTAAAACCTTTTATTTTTTCAGCTCAACTGAATAAACCTTCAGACAATTCAAAAAGTACAGAAGAAAAAGGAGATTATTTTGATGTTGACTTAGACGACCAGGTAAAAATTTTGCAATTTTGAATTATAAGAAATTTAAATAAAAAGATTCAGCTATATTATTAACTGATTATTCATCATGAAAAAATGCTCTAAAAATAATTCAGCAGTAATTTCTCATTTTATGTTTTTTCAAATAATGTTTTAAGCAAATCCAAGCTTTTTATGTCAATTTATTTATCATTATTCCAATACTGTGATCAAATTTTTTAAAAAATAATTTTTACTAATTTAATATTTAATATTTTGAATTTTATGAATAAAATATAGAATTTTACTTCAGCATACTACAGATTATTTTTTGAGCTTTTCCTACAGATATTGTATTTCACATATATATTATTGTATCAATAGATACTGTATATCTGCACAGATAAGACAATACTTGAATCATAAAAAAGGCCCCCAAAATCCGGGGTTGTCTTATAGAATAGATACAAAAAAAATTAGATTGAAATTTATATACAGTAATACCTCAATTTACACTACCCCGACTTATGCGAACCCGGAGTTACACGATTTTCAAATCTCGTCAATTCGTCTTTTGTTTGAGCACCATGCAACTTTTGATTACTCACTCCCCCACACTATTCTTCAGCTTACATGTTTGGACATGTCTTGCGGAATCAACACATAGCTACAATTTATTTTGTGTTATTTATTTCTGTGTTTGTTATATCTACGGAGACTTGAGAGACTCTATGTGGTGATTTCTTGTAACTGTGAACGATTCAAAAGATGAGATAAGATTAACGAGAACATTTATTAGCTTATATACATCCGACTTGGATGTTACACAAATTGCAAAATTATACCCCGACTTATGCAAATTTGAATTATGCGGTTATTGCTCGGTCCCACCTATCACGTAAGTTTGGGGTATTACTGTAAATTAAAACCATTATAAAATAAAACAAATCACTCATCAATGTATTTAAATGGTCCATACGATGTTTTTGTGAATAGTGAAGGCCATTACCCGAATGCCCAAATCAGTGTGAATGTTTGCAATAATTGCAAGGCAGTACTGTCAGATGCAAAAAAATAAAATTTGTTCATTCAAAAAATTATGAACAGGACATAATTCCGTATATGCTATGCAATATTATTATCCAGATGATGATTGCTGATCTAAACTAAATTCATAGGCCATTGATAGTTTGGGGGTTATCTTATAGGACAGATATATGCTAAAACTATAAAACTTTGACGAAAATTTATACTTCGTCTTATCTGAATGTCATCTTATCTGCACAGATATATGGTAAGTTATTAATGATTTGAATAAAAGTTACTATTATAATTTTTTCGTCTGATGGTTCTTTCTATTTTTGAAGACAAGTTCACCCAAATAGAGATCACCATTTTCTCTTTTGCGTTCTAGACAGTACATTTCTGGCGACCAACCTTCCTTTCTAGGCTACTAGCTGCCAAAAAGTTTTAAAAAAGTCCTTTTAAAAAAACACAAAAAGATTTCAATTAAAAACACAAAGACATTTTCCAGCGCTCTCTTCTGTGGATAAAAGGCCGAAACATCCCCGAGAAAGTATAGATGGTAACAAACAAGAAAGACATTCATATAACACCAGTTCTGATTTTAGAAAATCTTTGTGTTTTTAATTGGAAATCTTTTTGTGTTTTTTAAAAGGACTTTTTTAAAACTTTTTGGCAGCTAGTAGCCTAGAAAGGAAGGTTGGTTGCCGGAAATGTACTGTCTAGAATGCAAAAGAGAAAATGGTGATCCCTATTTGGGCGAACTTGTCTTCAAATATTAAAAATAGTTACTATATTATGGAATGGCTAAGTAATTTCAGAAATAATTGAAGTGTCACTATTTTTACAGGAAATTTATTGTATTTAATCTTGCCTTTTAAATTGAATATATTATTTATGTAAAATGTTTTGTTTAATTTATATTGAACTGTAAATATCAGATTTATTTAATTTTTTTCACTTTATAGGTTAATGCAGGTAATCATTTTGAAAGCAATCTTCCACTGTATAAAAGAGGCATTGTTCTCAGAAATAAACCTGTAAATCCACCAAAACCTAAACGTAAGTAACTATTATCAATTTATTTATTCAAAACTTCATAATATACATTGAATGTCTTAGTTTTACTTTAAAAAAAATTAATAAAATAAATTTCATACATGGTATAACCTTCAAATAGTGGACACCATTGGGACCAAGAAGTTTGTCTGCTATTTATAGGTGTCTGTTATTGGGAGGTATATGTTGGCAGCCATACTGTATTTTAATGCGGTCATCATACAGAGAAGAATACGATGGATTACAAAAACATCAAATTTGTGTTAAGAATATAAAAGTACCAAAAAGTATATGTAACATATGTAATTAGAAAATATATACAATTAGAAAATATATACAATATATTATTTATCTCTTCGACTGTAAAAATCACATTTTAGTTGATTCTCTAAAAAGAAATAGATTGAACAGCATACTTAATTAAATAAAACAAAAATTCTGTCAAAGTGTAAAAATTGATTACCTATTAATTCATCAAAAATGACCTGGGCGGAAATAATGAAAAAGAAAACTGAAATTGTTATTGCAAACAGAAGGGTGGATGAAGATTGGTTTAGGCTTTGACAGTTTGAATGTCAAGTTAGGTAGGCAGTTTGCTAGAATACTGAATACATTATAAATGCAAGAAAACCAAATACTTTCCACACCCTTATATGGTGTGGAAAGTGTATTCAGATTAGTCTTCTCTAACAAATAAAAAATATTTGGCTTTGGCTTTTTACAGTCTGCCTTCCTCCTCTATTCTGATTTTAAGCCAGTCTTTATTTGATACCTATGGTCAAAATTCATCCTCTGAAAGATTATTTGAACTGATACTTTGTTTTCATTTTAAAATATTTTGTACATAATTAATTGTTTCAGAATATTGAAGGAGGAACATTATGTTTTCATAGGGTAGGTTATGGACAATGGCATCTGTTATTTAGAGTGTCTGCTATTTAGAGATAAATAATATAGATGTTCTGTTTGAAGGATCTGGGGATTGTAAAAATGTTTGTTAAATAGAAGTGTCTGCTATTTGGGAGTGTCTATTAATGGCGGTTTCACTGCATATTAATTTTTAAAAATTTATGACTATGACATTCATAATTAAATGATGTAAATTTATTTATATTCTCAAATAATTTTGTACAAAATTCAAATCTCTGTGTAAAAAGTTATCTAAGATTTCATATCAAAATTTCATCCAATAGATTTAATTTATTTAAATTAATTAAAATTATGAGTGAAATATACTGTATAATAGCCTTATTAATTTAGATTCAATTAAAATTTTATACATTTGGAATAATATTATTGCTTATTGAAATTATTATATTGAAAATTGAATGCTTTTATAACAAAAGCACTGAATTTTTATCATTGGAGTTTAACATAATTTCAATTCATTTAGCAATTTTTTACATGTAATCAGAGACATGTTGTAGCTTCATTGGACCCATGAAAATCTGAATTAGAGGGCTCCATGTACAGTGTTGACTTCAGATATTTTCTTTCAAGGGAATTTTTGAGGGAAATTCCCTGTATCCTCATTTATTTTTTATAATGTGATCTCTGAAAGATTATGTTCTATGTTGCACCTTGAGACTCCAGAAATGTCCTGGAACCACACTAAATTCATTAATATTTTAAAATATAATTTTTCTTTCCATAAAAGGAAAAAATAAAAAAAATAATAATAATGATAAAAAAAATCTTTTCTCAGATACAAGACAAAAGAAAACTAGACAATGATGTAAGTCTTAAGATCAACTATCTTTGGTTGGGATTGAATTAAATGCCAATTTTGACTAACTGCACAATTTAAGTTGAGATCTTGTTACTCTTACCGTGTTTCCCCGAAAATAAGACAGTGTCTTATATTAATTTTTGCTCTGAAAAATGCGCTAGGTCTGATTTTCAGGGAATGTCTTATTTTTTCCAGGAAGAAGAATTCACATTTATTATTGAACAAAAAAATGCCCAAGTCGAACTTAGACAAGAGTGACGTATATCCGGTGTGTCGAACTGTCGCCTTTTTATAGCGTCAACATCGAACTTGATGACCAATTAGTGCTTACTGAACCATAGCACTATGCAAATGTCATGTGGCATGATTCCTGGCCGACCAATTAGCCATCATAAGCCGTAACGTTATGCAAATCTGTGATTCCCAAGCCATAGTCTTATGCAAATCATGCCGTGTGGCGTAATTGTCTGCTGACCAATCAGTGGCTGTACTTTCAAAAAGCCAACGGCCACTTTCAACCATCTATCGATGACCGTTACGACTAAAAAAACTTCGCTAGGTCTTACTTTCAGGGGGAGGTCTTATATTTCGCAATTCAGCAAAATCTGTGCTAGGTCTTATTTTCTGCGGATGTCTTATTTTCGGGGAAACACGGTAGTAATGAGAGACGACCACTTAAAAAGTGAGGATGAGGAACTGATAAAACAACTGATTAGAAAGAGCATATAGAGACAAAAAATAATAAGAACTCTAAATTTTAAGAACAACAGATCTTCTCTCTTCAATTTCTCACATTTTCCAGACTTTACTTGATTTCATTTTCCACTTCACCCTTGACTCTCTATTTGGACTGACATCACCTCTTCTACAGACTTTTAACATCATTGCTCCGGGGCAGCCAAATTAACATAAGATTCCTTCTCTCAAGACTCTCTTAAAAAGGCAAAATAGAAGATTCACAGTTCTGCTTTTCATATGCAGAGGCACCAAGAACATTATTTCTGTAAGCCTTGTTTTTGTTTAAATAAAACAGGACAATTTTTTTGTAACTGTTGAGTCTGACTCAGTGTCTATCACACCCACATATTGTAATGCATGTTATATTGGAAGACAATCAAAGGTTAATAAACTTTCCCTGATCATCTAATGGACTCATGTTATGTAACCGAAGGGTTCAGTTGCCAGTCCTGGACTTTGAAAGGAAATGGAGAACTTGTAAAATTAAAGACAAGAAATTATTATTAATGAACCCAAAATAAGAACAAAATTTGACAATTAGTAAAATTCAGCAAAACATTTATTAGCTAAGTACAATAAATTTAGTAATCAAAATATCTATGTACAAATTTAATGTTCGAACTTTGTAATTTAAAAAAGAATATATCAAAAACAAACAATACAATTGCTAGCAATCAGGACCTTACATTCTACTTATATTCTGCTTAAACAATTCTCCTCAGGGTTGACAATCAAAAAATTCTAAATGACTTACAAAAAAATATTTAATGTTCTACCATCTAACCATCACCAATATGAAACCTCTAATCTACCATATTCAACTTGAAAAGCACTGCTTTTCTGTTGCCTCAATCTTGTTTGATCTTTAACTTTACGTCATCAGTTCTCAGCTCATCTTTCTTCTTTTAATTATTCTTATATAATGATAGTGATGTTCTATTGATGTACCCACTACAGTTAACATTGTCATTTACTACTAGCAATCGTCTTTTCCATTACATATCATGTCATCACCCTCACATCATTTTCTTTTCAGTTAGTCCTGTGTTTCAGTGACAATTTGTGGTGGTGATCATTCTTTTAACTTTTCCTTGGAAGTCTTTCCCTTCCCCAAGGTGTTATTTCTGGGTTAATGATGCATTCAGTTCATCCTTGGCAGTTGTCTTATTAAGATGATTTTCATTTTCACTGCAAAATTTTGTCTTGGGGGTGCGGTAGTCTATCTTTAATGGAATAAAATTCCCCAAAAATAAATAATAAAGTGAACTAAAAATAATCCCCAAACAAAAATAAAATGGTTAGATTTGACTCCTTACAATATGAATCTGCACCTCTCTTCCATTCTGACTTGAGATCACAACTTGGCAACCTTTGCTCCCCAAATATGGCCCAAAATTAAATTTTGATATTTCTACTACAGTAATGAGTTTATAAAAGATTTGTTTGGTCCCCCTGCTGGTGGGGACACCTGGCAATTGCCCTATTTGCCCATAGGATAATGTGCCATAGCATGTAATAATAAAAGGCTAATAAAACTTTTTATATTTTTTTTTATTGTCTTGATTATTTCATGAAAAATCAATAAAGTATCAATATAAGTTGATATTAATTTTTTTCATTTGTTTTAAGTTTTTTTAAAATAGCAATTTCAATCAAAATATGATTAACTGAATCAATTACAAAACATGAAAATATTTTTAAGAGTTAATACATTCAATTCTACAGTAAAATAAAATCGAACCTACAGGGATTCTTTGATCCTAAAGTTTTCTTAATTTCTTAGCAAATAAAATAAAAATTATAAATATTTATTTATATTACTTATGTTTTATGCCATATTTTAGCCTGCAGAAAAGCACAACAGTGCTTTAATTGCAGTGTAGTCTATGAAATTGTAAATTAAAACATCTTTAGGCTTATAGATACATTTTCAGAAATAAAATAAAACAACATAAATCTTTCAAAGAGCTTAATATTGACAGTATGACCAAGCAGCATTAGAGATGTCTGCTTTACAAAGTTACATGTTAAAAGAATCAAAGTGGTGGAAATAAATAATTATCATATAATAAGCCAGTTGGAAGATCTTACATTATTTTATTTTCATATCTTCTGCTAAGATAGAGAATTCATTCTGTGGTCTTGAAAACATTTGAAAATATGTGGTAAACTGTGCTCCAATAAAGTAGTTTTTACTTTTAATTTTATTTTATAAAGAAAGAATTGTTTTTTTGTTGTTTTTATAGTATATTTAATAAATCTATTTCTATTGTTTCTTATTGTTCTCTTGTGTCTATTTTAATTTAATTCTTGTTTTCTTTAAAACATAAAATATCAACATATTTCTTCTAATAGGTATAGAAGTTACATCAGCAAATATTCATAAATGGATATCATCTGAAGATATACAAAAGCTTGAAGATGCTGTATTAGAAGGCTATGGTGATAAAATTGCTAAACAAACGGCTGAAAATGAAGAAATCCAAAATTTTATAAATACTAATGTTCCTAAGTTATTAGAAAAAATTGAAGCAATTCACTCAGCAGTTTCAAATGACGATTTATCGGGCCTCCAAGATTATTTAGATAAGGATGATTTTGCATTAGCAAAAGATCATTTAGGTATGACTCCTTTACATCGTGCAGTTCTCTTCAATCGCACAAACATTCTGCAGTTTCTTAT
Source organism: Centruroides sculpturatus (assembly GCF_000671375.1). Classification (NCBI taxonomy): domain Eukaryota; kingdom Metazoa; phylum Arthropoda; class Arachnida; order Scorpiones; family Buthidae; genus Centruroides; species Centruroides sculpturatus. The sequence goes on along the minus strand of NW_019384391.1, from coordinate 702,359 downwards.
AAATAAATTCCCAGAAACAGTTAATGCAAGAGATAAGGTATATATAATGAATAAAATAATTTATTTACTTGAAAAATTAAGGTCGATGGTGGAGTCACATTTCTGTTTTCTGTGTGTGTTTTTTTTATAATCGTAAGAAAAATATAAGGGAGAAGAGACATTTCAAAAATTGGAACGTTTTTCTTTTTATATCCTAATTGGATTCATTCTTTGCCTGAAGACAGTTCATCTATCGAGTAACTAGAAAGGCCAAAGGTTCAAATTTATCAAATAATATAACTTTATGGAAATTCGGAGTTGCTTAAGTTATAAAAAAAATAAGTACCAACGTATGGAATAATATATATATAAAAATCGATGAAATTCGTATAGAAAATAACACTAAGATATTTAATTACGTGGAGACATCTGTGACGTACATTCGGCTAATTATAAATTAATCATTATTCTAAGTGTGACGGTAGTCTATGTCCTAAATTAAACGCAATTATCAAACATTAAATTCTCTTCCTTCCTAACCATTGAAGGAAAGTGAATTTCGGAGGATACGAATCGATATTCTGACGAAAAAATTTATATTAAAAATATTAAATTTTTGTATTTTATTGTATCTATTATATCAATACACATAGAAGCTGTTGTAGATACGCCTATAAAATCAAGAAAATTACATACATTTTTTTGTTTTTTTTTTTGGATTATTTCCAACAACAATTACGTTTTTAGAATATTTTATAAAGTTGATCTGAATATTTTATTAGAATAATTGGCATAAGATTTGTATAATTAATTCATATTTAAAAAGAAATTCGATGTTATAAAGTTACTTGGACGAAATTCCTGAACGCCTCAATGAGCCTTCTTACCTGTGGATTTCATTGTTTCGTGTTTTCTTTCTTTCTTTAAAATGCAAATTCGAGAATTTATAACATTGGAAAATCTACAGAAAGGAAAGAAAAATCTAATTTATATCCTTATATTTATTAATACCGGCGTATATTTACAGCAGACATATTTATATTGATCTGTGAGGCTCGTAACAAATACAGTCATTTTCATTGGTTCTTTGTTACTGTTTGGCATACCATCAAGCGTTAGTAATATCTACGGCGATAAAAATAACATTGTATTTACAATGATAAATTAGATTTAATCATAAAAATACATATTGATTATTTCTCCTTCTTTCTCACATTTATTAAAATATTCATATAAAAATCTATAAGTAACAAACACGAGTTTACATTAATTAATNGTTGTCTTCAATAAGCATTATATATTTAATGTATGTATATTAAACAGAAATTAAAATTTTTGGAAATAATAACATTTAAAAATATACTTTAATGTAAAACTATTTTATATCTTTGTCAAAATCTATGTTGTTGCACTCTGAAAAAGTGATCATCCTAACCACATGTTCTTCACATACTGATGCTTTACTTACGTTGCATGTAATCATTGTCACCCTGTTCTGTTGTCTCCCACATCAAAAGCATAGTCATCACAATTTGGATGATTGTTCTTTCTCTTGCTGCTGCTTTTTTTTTCTTTTATATTTTTGGGCTGAAATTTGAAAAAAATTGTAGACCTGTAAATTCACATTATTATCCTTCTGTCTTCCTGTCTGTCCTTAATCTTGAGAATAGTGTTAGATATGGAAAGCTTAGGGGCAGGAAGCCCTGATTAACTATATATGATATTATTCAACTGTATTATTTCATGAATTATAAAGTCCCAAGGATTAATTTATTTATTCAAATAATGACCATACAAATAATTTTGGGACAGTTTAAAGTCTTTATCCTTTTTTTAAGATTCCAACTAGATACAGATGGTTAACAACATGAAGATACAAACAGTTCTTTATTAAAATGTGTGATGTTTTAAAAAAGTTTTTATATTGTGTCATTGATGTCAGATTCTCAAAGAAAAGGTTGGCATCAAATGTATGTGCACATGTGTTTTTTTAATATCATATCATCAGTTTTTTTAAGAACTGTTTGTATCTTCATATTGTTAACCATCTGTATCTGGTTGGAATCTTAAAAAGAATAAAGACTTTAAACTGACTCAAAAATTTTGAGTTAGTTTAAAGTCTTTATTTGTATGGTCATTATTTGAATAAGTCACGTTATTTCAATTAAAAAATTTTCTCTTGAATGGAGTTAGATAGATGACCAGCATGACTTAATTGTTAACAGGAAAAGTATGATGTACAGGGACAAGACACTACTAAACTTAAGTGCATTGTGATGAAAAATTGCAGCCTGCATTATGACAATGTCACAATAAATAATTGCTTGTTTAGATTTGGCTTTTCCTCAAATTCTTTATTGTGACTCTTCTCTTCTATAGCATATCTTCTGGTTTATCTGCTCCTTCTCCAACCTCTTCATCAGATCCTTCATAAAATATGGGTTGAGCCATATGACAAAGTTCATCTTTGGTGAGATACTTTAGATTTCTAACTGGTACTTGATTCATATAAAACAACAGCATGGTATTAGAGAAACTGACAGTTTCAATTTTATGAAAACTGTCACTAAATTTTATGAAAAAATAAATACAAAAAGAATATAGTTGATTAAATATAATTATATAATTACATCTGTAATTACATAATTACTTTATTCACCAGATGATGCTGCTGCAAATGTTGAAGCGTATGATTCAGTTGTCACTATATTTGCAACAATGGCACTGCTTTTTGTCATAGTAGATGCTTCAACATTAGGTTAGATGGACTGCACTGCTAGGAGACATTTCAAGAAAAGAACTTCTTTACTATAATTGGCGTATTTTATACACTAGGAGCACATGTACTTAAAGATTAAAAGGATCAAGCTCTGATATATAATTTAGTTAAAATCAAATAACTTAATACTTAATGATACAAAAAATACATATGAAAGATCTCATATTTTAACTTTTGTAATTTTTTATAATTTTCTTACTATAATTCTTACTGACATTTTTTCTGTGGTTATAAATTAGTTTTATAAGTTTTCATAAGGAAATGCTTTTATTCAGACTTTTGTAATATTTTCTTAAAATTACCTTCTAAGAACAACAATATGTTCATTTTTCATTCATTAATATCAATAAAATATCATATTAAATAAACTTGATTGCTATAAAGCTTTTAGAATATTGTATTAGAATAGGATTATAATAAATAAATCTTTTATTTATTACGTATTTGATTTATGTTTCTAACTTACACTTAATCACTTCTCTTTATTGTGAGAGCAGTTCGACAGGTCTACGGATTTGCCCAACAACTCGGACATTTCTTTTTCTAGAAGTCGGTGCAGCGAGATGCCATCTCTCTTGTATATCCACTTTTCACCCGTCCAGTCATAGCGTTTTGGTCCACTAACTGGAGATGACAGCCAAATCTGCCTATTGGGAGTCTGTCTATTGATGACATAGGTTCCTTGTTTGTCATTCAGAAATATTGTTAAAACACCAGAAGAGAGAGAAACATCAGATTCCGGATATTTATTTTCGGCAAGAACGTCTTCAAAATATTCTGCTAAGGATTCTAATGTTTCATTGCTATATTGTTATATATTAAAAAGTTTAATTTGCCATTCTAAAGTTTAGATAAATCTCATTAGAGAAAGCGTATGAAATATAAATCATGTTTGCAGCCATAAAAAAATTGACAAATGCTTTTAATTTAATGAAACACTAGATTTAGTAATATACTTCTAGCAAAACTACAACATTCAATTAAAATTTTTAACTTTCTTATAGTGAAAGTATTTATAATAAGTTATGTCCATATTATTTCATGTAAAATTTTAAATAAAATTTAAAATAAAAAATAAAATAAAATTTAATTGAATTCATTAGGTATACTGAGAAATTTGAGAAACTTCAGGGTTGTTATAACTTTCCTCTTTATTATTATTAACTAAGATAGATGTGGGATTCACAATGATCCGTAATAGGATATGTAGAAGTGTGATTACCACAAACAATGGGAAACAACAAAATATCACATAAAATTAAGTTTATATACAATTAATATATACAGAATATATTTACAAGTTGCACAATTAGGTTACACATGGCGGTTGACACAAAGTCCTTTCTACAGTTTAACACGTGGATCTCCGTAATATTAGTTGGGTGATATTATCCCCCAACAATTCATTAATTTGAACCCTGAATCTAACATATCCAGCAGGTAATTTCCTTGATGTGAATGGATTTATCTCCGAGCTAACCTTAGCAATTCAACATAATGCACAGTTCCTGAGAACATGTCACACTTGTAAAAGAAATGTGAATTCTCCAAGCAAAACCAGCACGCCAACCATAAAGTCCAGAGAGAGGGCAAGTTGCCATTCTGCACATTCTTAAATACCCCCTTGCCGTCACAGCAATACTGCCAATCAAAACTATCCAAAAAATAAAAAATAAATTGACAATATATAGCCCAAAAACCAACAATTACTGCTGAAATGGCACATAGATATTACTTAAGTATTTTACTTTGTTTACTTTGACCTTCAATAAATTTGTCACAATGGCTTTTGTAAACCTGTTATGAAGATCATTATTTTGTCAAATTCTAATAATAATTCAGAAATTTAAATTTATTATTTACTTTGAAAACACATTTTATATTTATATTAAATGTGTTCTAGAAAGCCATCATGTAGTTATTTTATTGGATAAAAATCATGTCAAAAATCCTCTTCCTGTAAACGATAAGAATAGCTTAAAATTTCATAACTCAGAATCATATAAGAAAGATTTATATAATTTGTGTTAATTAATTATTGAATGTTATATTTACTTTATGAAGTTTGAAGAATATTAATTCAGAAATTTCTTTCAAAATTGTTAATTGGTTATATTCCTTTTATTGCTGATTCTGGTGATGATGTATTGACCTTGGGAAACTAATATACAGTGTGTCTCAGTTAAACGTTTCAGAACTTCTAAGAGGGGTAGGGTGCATCCCGATGACTCAGAATCATACAGCAATGCAGGGTCGGAAATGCTTTCCTGAAGCGGTAGATGGCACTGCGTGAAAGTTTCTAGCGTTCTTACAGGGAATTGTCATTTCACACAAGGACACAGAGTTAGCCGATATGCATTTGGTGTACGGGGCTGCAGATTGTAGTAGGCCAGCCACACACTGCTTGTACGTGAAACGATATCCGATGAGGTGTATTCCCAGCCATAATTTCTTTGCAAGTCTGCACCAGAGGTTATCTGTTTCTGTGTACATCACCGCTTCAGGAAAGCATTTCAGACCCTGCATTGCTATATGATTCCGAGTCGTCAGGATGCACCCTACCCCTCTTAGAAGTTCTGAAACGTTTAACTGAGACATGCTGTATATTAGTTTCCCAAGGTCAATACATCATCACCAGAATCAGAACATGAATTTGTTCTTTCCTAGTTTATACATACTTCTTAGTGCTTTAAATAAAAGTCTTGTATTTTAGCTATGAATTAGTGTTTCTCTGTTTAGAAGTGACTAAATTTCTGTAATCAGTTCTTACATTTTTTTAATATGAATTAGATTTTGGATGATTTTTATACATTTACAGATTATTTATTGGAATATAATTCATAAAATTGACTATAAAATTGTTGATCATTTAATAAAGATTGATTGTAAGAGTTTTATTATATAATAATATATTTTTAATAAGTTATATATTATATATTATCTTTAATAAGCAGTTGAAATACAATCAATTTTTTTTTTTGTTGTAGGAAGGAAGAACACCTCTTCATTATGCTGCTTCTGTTGCTCAGAAAGATAAAATGAGAAGTTATAGGTTATTACTTCAGGCTGGAGGAGATCCAAAAATTAGAGATAATGTAAGTTTTTAGAAGAAGTTTTCTGTTTTTTTATTTGTTTGTAATTAAAAAGAATACTATGACATTAAATAATTCTTCAGGTGTTTGTAGTGAATTAAGAAAATTTGTTATTATGATAAGAAAATGTTGAAAGGTGACATCACACAATTTATTTTAAATTACACAATGTCACCTTTCAACATTTGTNACAGGTATGGGACCAAAGGTGTGTCAGATTACCAAAAGTGTCCGGATTACCGAAAATAATTACATATTTCGCATTGTTTTGCTAGCAGTAACTTACAATATTCTCTACTCCAACTGTTCGAACAGAACTGCTCACATAAAACACATGAAATGTGTGTCATCAAGTAAGAATTGGATGGGGAGATTCACATTGCGACATGCTTCTGTGCAAGCAGACACGTAACGGGGACGGGTACCTTGACGGGAGGTGCATCGGACTACTGAGCACGTAGGATTAAAAAACATCGGACTATAGAGGGACAACTGTAATTGAAATTATTATTGCACTGTGATATTGAAATTTTGTTATATGTAAAAAATTGTAATTTGAATGTATTAACTTTCAAATGAAAATTTACATTATAAATTTCTAATAACACAAAATCAGAATTATTTTACATAAACATTTTTCACAAGTGAAAGTTATAAAATACCATAACAGATAATATGAAATAGAATGGTTAATAATAATAATAGTTTATTCTTCAGTGTGACATATTCTAGGATATATGAGCATTGTCCACTTTACAAATCTAATAAAGTTTTGAAATTCATACCTTTTAAAACCATGTCAATTTTCAAAAATGAATACTGCTGTATTTACCTCAAATAGAGATTTTTTTTTAAAGATGTACTTAATGAATTAAATTTTAAATTCCTTAAACTAATTGATATTCCTTTTTATTTTGTACTAGCTGTACCCAGCCACACATTGCTGTGGCTCAAAATGTATCTATTATAAATGTATAACACTCCCTGCAGGAGGGAATTTCGAAAAATTCCTTCTTAGTGTACATTCTCTTGATGTACAGTACCCTATTAAAACGCAATCAAAAACACAAAAAACCGCATCTGAAATATTATAATAAAAGCAGAGTTAGAGTTCTTCACAGCAAGCCTTAATTTTGTCCCTCTCCCCTGGGGGGGGATTTTGACATCTATATAATTTAAAAACACGTGTATTCGAGTGCAACGTTGTTTCAAAATTTCAAAGCAATTGGTGAAGAACTTTTGGAGATTTAAGATTTTGAACAAACAAACATTTACATTTTTATTATAACAAAACTTCATCATTCTATATAACAAAATTTTAAACACGCATAATCTCATAATCTATAAATTTGAAAATATAATAAAATTAGATTTGTTACATTGGAATACATATTTTTAGTGACAATACAGTATTAAAAATTATCATTTGAACAAGTGTAACTATCAGATTGCATCATTAATTGATATTTCATCTATTTGTTTGCCATGATTTGTTACTAATTTTGCTTGAAAACTTATGCTACAGATTTTGCCAATATAAGTATTTAAATGATTTTTTAAATATATTCAAGATTTGTTAAAATACTTTAAAATTTTTTTCATCAACTTAATTACTTTCTTACATATCCAATGTACTACAGCTGTCCCTTGATAATCCGACAGATATGGGACCAAAGGAGTGTAGGATTACCAAAAGTGTCCAGATTACCGAAAGTGATTACATATTTGGCATTGTTTTGCTAGCAGTAGCCTACAATGTTCCCTACTCCAACTGTTTGAACAGAACTGCTCACGGAAAACACATGAAATGTGTGCCATTGTGTATGAATTGTGTGGGGAGATTCATGTTGCAACATGCTTCTGTGCAAACTGACACATAACGGGGATGGATACTTTGACAGGAGGTGCGTCGGACTACTGAGCATGTTGGATTACAAGAGACTATCAAGAGACAGCTGTAATTAGAAAATGAACATAGACATTAGAAAAAATTTATTATGGTATCAATTAAATATGATTATGGTATCTCCATCCTCTTGTGTCATCCCAACAGAAGCATGAGGGTGGTGAGTAACTGTAAGCATGCTGCTGATTAGGGAGAGATTTTATTCCTTTTTTGTTGGGATGGTCTAAGCCCTTGCATATATGGGTGGCAGTTCTGGAGGCAGGAAACAACAAGTGTTACAAAAGAAAACCGTTTATTTGGTTAAAGGTTATGCTTACATCCAAAAATTTGAGTCCTAAAAATAGTGTGGAACCTTGATGTTGGTTTCCATTAGTGTTTCATTGATTGATGCTGGATAGGCAGCCCCAGGGCAGTGATGAGATAATTGCGAATTCAAACTTGTTGAAATTTGCACACTTGAAGTTATCACGGGAGGAGTCAATGATGTTTTCTATGTTCACATGATGTAATTGAGGATGATGATGATTTAGATGACCAAGTGCTTCTGGATTGAACTGATAGATCGAACCGACAGATCGAACCCTTGTTCTCGGACAACTTGGGCTTTTATAATTTCTTGTTCTCAGTTTTTTTTCTGATTGGTCGGGCTTTCTCTTTCTCACTCCTTGATTGGTCTCTTACCTGTTTAGAGGTAAAATTTGAGACCAAGGTAGGTCGTGAGAAAGGTCTGCTGGGATGGTTTATCTGACACATCCTCTTGAGCTCTTGACTCTGATTGCGATTCATTGATGACTAAGACACCTGCACTCATATTGTGTCTCATCGCTTCCTTTTTCTTATTGTGTTTTAAGTTTTAAACAATTTCCTCTTTTTATTTTCTTTTATTCTAAATATTGTTTTCCCTCTATTCTTTATGAGCGATGATGTCAAAGTCAGGTGTCGCAGTCTTGACACTTATATTACTTGTTTTCTCGATGGTTTAATTTAATAAATATACATTTCCTTTTTAATTATAAACTATTTCTGGGACCTCATATAACCCTACTTCAGAACCTATCATAGGGGTGTTTTACCAACAAAGGCATTGGGTAATGGTTTACACCATCATATCTGGGCTGCAGCAATTGTCAATATATTACTAAGTGTCACAGGCAGAAATGCTAGTGTTTGAAGAAATAGTTGCAATAGAAGATTTTTACCAGATTGAGAAGATAATTTATTACATCAATATTGTCCTGAGGTAATGAATGAAATCAATGGAATAGAAGGAAAACAAATGAAATAATTATCCATACTGAAGTACTAAAATGAATAAACAAACTTGTTTATTCTCAAGAAAAAGAACTGTCTTTGTTAAATCAAGTATTGTCTTTGAAAGCAGACACTGAAAATGATTGTTATCATTAAACTGTAAGATTTCTGCTTTTTTTAATGAATGAATTTTAAGCACTTTTTGAGTACTGTTTCAGTAATCTGACAACCTTGATAATCTGACACAATTCTTTGGTCTCACAAGTGTTGGGTTGGAAGGTTCAACTGTATACATATAAATATATAATATAATTTTATAATAAAGTATGCATAATCAGTTATTCACTTAATTAAAATTTTCTAAGTTTTCAATCTCAAATATGTTGCTTACTTTATCAAACTTACTTTCATAATTATATTTATTTTTAGCAAGGACGTACACCAGAATATTATCGAACTCATCATGTTGCTATTCCTAGTAAAGCTGAAATAAAATCAAGAACTAAACAAAGTAGAAGAACAACATCAGAACCTCCTGCTGCCTCACGTAATAAATTAGGAGGTGAATTTAAAATTTTTATTTTTATAAATGTTAGAAAGTAATTATATGGATATTAGAAGAATATCTTTCGGGGAAAATACCAACTACAATATTTAAATATGATCATTTCAAATGATCATATTTAAATATTATAAAACTAAATACATGTACTATGTTTTTATGCTATTTTTTAAAATTGATATATGAAAGTTTTATTACTCAAATCTGGATAGAGATTTTTCTTTTTTGAAGTTACTGATGGCTGTGAGAAATACTACTATTTTTTTAAATTAGATCATTTTAATTTTCTTTAATTTAAATTGAAAATTTTCTTTTTCAATGAACTAAATTACAACCAGCAAAATTATTATATAACAAATATTTTCCAGGTAAAATGGATAATATTTTAATCAACATTAGTTTTAGTTCATAATATATAACCAAATTGTTCAGTTATTTCTTTTTTTAATTGAACATTTAATTATTAAAATTTTCATCAATTATCTCTCTTCATATTTTTATAACTACTTTGATTTTTAAATTTTAATGAGCTATATTTATTTTGAATTTAATTTTTCAAATTCATTTTATATATTATCTACTTACACTAAAAATTATTTTTAAGAATTTTTATGTTTTTAACTTTTATCAAAAATTAATTAATATAGACAGTATTTCTAATATTTAATTACAATTAGAAATTTTTTGAACTTTTAAAATTATTTATTTGTTTTTTCTCATTTTACCATTTATGATAGAATATTTATGTTTGGAGAACAGATTTATTTTTAAACATTCATTTATAAAATTAAAAAAAAAATTTTTAACATTAAATTAATAACTGAATAATAGATGGATATGTTAATACACATTCCAAAGAAAATAATTTAATGAAAAATTGATTAAATATTCTAATTGTTTTAAACTAGTTACAGAATTATAAACAACAAAAATTAAATTAAAATTGAAAAACAATTAAATTCAAATGCTTTTACTGTTTGTTGTTATCAGATTGTATTTACTTAAAATATTTGTCAAAATGTCAGCATTTAATAAGTTATAAAGAATAAATGAAATAATGCCATCATAAATTCAGGTTTTCTCAATTAATTACACTAAGAAATTTTCTTACAGTTTTTATCAATTAAATGTTTAAACATTCTTACTTAAAAAACTAAGAATTTTCTCCTTAACAGATTTTTTTCAAATTTAAAATGAATCATTTTAACATTCTATGTCTAAAGTATTTAATTTTAATATTTTAAGGCAGTCAAAAATCAAATTTTGTTAGTTTTCTACATTCATATATTAATTAAAAGTTTGATGTTTTTTGAATAATATTTGATAGTTCTGTTATTAATTTTGTTTAAAAGAAAACTCAAATTTTATATTATGTACTAGAATATTTTTGAAAATGTTTATAAACAGATTTCCTATTATATAGAAATAATAATTCTATGCAATAGAAAAACATTTTCATGATTAAAGATTCATAGCACTTTGTCTACAATAAACAACAGTACTGTAATTTACATTAAGATTTTAACAGATGCATTTTTAATACTTCAGTTAGTTTTATAAATAAGAAATTTTTATGAATCTGCTTTTTATAATAAGTTATTTAAAGTTTAATTAATCAATAAGTTTTGTCTGTTCATTCTTAATTTTAAACAAATATACTAATAAATATTTTATAAATCTTTATAAAATGTCAATAAATAATATGCTTTTTTTTTACTAAATCTTATTTTGTGAAGAATTATAAATTTTCTTTTAAATATCATTTATTTAAATAACTAAATATTTAATGAAATATTAAAAGCAATTTATTTGTAATTTAGAGTATTTTCTTAATATAATATTTAAATATTTGAAGAAATATAAATAAAAGGAAAACTTTTTCTCTTAAATGTAATATTTTAAAATTTATTTAATAATTAAGTGATAAAATTTAAAATGATGTAGTTCATTATTGTTTATTTTGATTTGTTATTTGTTAGAATAAAACATAAAATAATCTATTATTTACAAAACAAAAAGTGTTTAATATATTACTAAAGAAATATAATATTTTGGATTTAATATCATTGAAATTTATGTAATGCATTAAATTTTGTTAATGTTTTTTAACATAATATAAAAAATGGTTTCTTATCAAAAGTATGATATCCTTTTAAAGTAATTTTTAACTTTTAAAAATGAAAATGTATTCTTTAACAAATTTTATAGAAAACATACATAAATGACAGTAACAGTTTTTTACACACAACACATTACTTTTTCTCAATGCAGTGAATGTTTATTTTTCTAATGTTTTTGTCCTTTTTAATTGACCTTCTCCAGGAAATAACTTAAATTTACAATTTACAAAAAAACAAAGCTGTAACTTATTAATTAGAATAAGTTACAGCTTTGTTTTTATTAACATTAGAAAAATAAACATTTACTGCATTGAGAAAAGGTAATGTGTTATGGTTAATATGAATGCAGTTAGTGAAGGGAACAGTTTTTTAAATTATTTTAATTAAAGTTGTGTTTTACAATTCCTCATTAATTTTCTTTACTAAATAGATTAATCAAATACATGATATTAAATAATTTTGTTAAATACAATAAATACAATTTTTAAAATAATTTTTACAAATATATTGAAATATATCTATGTTTTTATGCTATTTTTTAAAATTGATATATGAAAGTTTTATTACTCAAATCTGGATAGAGATTTTTCTTTTTTGAAGTTACTGATGGCTGTGAGAAATACTACTATTTTTTTAAATTAGATCATTTTAATTTTCTTTAATTTAAATTGAAAATTTTCTTTTTCAATGAACTAAATTACAACCAGCAAAATTATTATNCCTGCTCATATTATTTCATGTAAAATTTTAAATAAAATTTAAAATAAAAAATAAAATAAAATTTAATTGAATTCATTAGGTATACTGAGAAATTTGAGAAACTTCAGGGTTGTTATAACTTTCCTCTTTATTATTATTAACTAAGATAGATGTGGGATTCACAATGATCCGTAATAGGATATGTAGAAGTGTGATTACCACAAACAATGGGAAACAACAAAATATCACATAAAATTAAGTTTATATACAATTAATATATACAGAATATATTTACAAGTTGCACAATTAGGTTACACATGGCGGTTGACACAAAGTCCTTTCTACAGTTTAACACGTGGATCTCCGTAATATTAGTTGGGTGATATTATCCCCCAACAATTCATTAATTTGAACCCTGAATCTAACATATCCAGCAGGTAATTTCCTTGATGTGAATGGATTTATCTCCGAGCTAACCTTAGCAATTCAACATAATGCACAGTTCCTGAGAACATGTCACACTTGTAAAAGAAATGTGAATTCTCCAAGCAAAACCAGCACGCCAACCATAAAGTCCAGAGAGAGGGCAAGTTGCCATTCTGCACATTCTTAAATACCCCCTTGCCGTCACAGCAATACTGCCAATCAAAACTATCCAAAAAATAAAAAATAAATTGACAATATATAGCCCAAAAACCAACAATTACTGCTGAAATGGCACATAGATATTACTTAAGTATTTTACTTTGTTTACTTTGACCTTCAATAAATTTGTCACAATGGCTTTTGTAAACCTGTTATGAAGATCATTATTTTGTCAAATTCTAATAATAATTCAGAAATTTAAATTTATTATTTACTTTGAAAACACATTTTATATTTATATTAAATGTGTTCTAGAAAGCCATCATGTAGTTATTTTATTGGATAAAAATCATGTCAAAAATCCTCTTCCTGTAAACGATAAGAATAGCTTAAAATTTCATAACTCAGAATCATATAAGAAAGATTTATATAATTTGTGTTAATTAATTATTGAATGTTATATTTACTTTATGAAGTTTGAAGAATATTAATTCAGAAATTTCTTTCAAAATTGTTAATTGGTTATATTCCTTTTATTGCTGATTCTGGTGATGATGTATTGACCTTGGGAAACTAATATACAGTGTGTCTCAGTTAAACGTTTCAGAACTTCTAAGAGGGGTAGGGTGCATCCCGATGACTCAGAATCATACAGCAATGCAGGGTCGGAAATGCTTTCCTGAAGCGGTAGATGGCACTGCGTGAAAGTTTCTAGCGTTCTTACAGGGAATTGTCATTTCACACAAGGACACAGAGTTAGCCGATATGCATTTGGTGTACGGGGCTGCAGATTGTAGTAGGCCAGCCACACACTGCTTGTACGTGAAACGATATCCGATGAGGTGTATTCCCAGCCATAATTTCTTTGCAAGTCTGCACCAGAGGTTATCTGTTTCTGTGTACATCACCGCTTCAGGAAAGCATTTCAGACCCTGCATTGCTATATGATTCCGAGTCGTCAGGATGCACCCTACCCCTCTTAGAAGTTCTGAAACGTTTAACTGAGACATGCTGTATATTAGTTTCCCAAGGTCAATACATCATCACCAGAATCAGAACATGAATTTGTTCTTTCCTAGTTTATACATACTTCTTAGTGCTTTAAATAAAAGTCTTGTATTTTAGCTATGAATTAGTGTTTCTCTGTTTAGAAGTGACTAAATTTCTGTAATCAGTTCTTACATTTTTTTAATATGAATTAGATTTTGGATGATTTTTATACATTTACAGATTATTTATTGGAATATAATTCATAAAATTGACTATAAAATTGTTGATCATTTAATAAAGATTGATTGTAAGAGTTTTATTATATAATAATATATTTTTAATAAGTTATATATTATATATTATCTTTAATAAGCAGTTGAAATACAATCAATTTTTTTTTTTGTTGTAGGAAGGAAGAACACCTCTTCATTATGCTGCTTCTGTTGCTCAGAAAGATAAAATGAGAAGTTATAGGTTATTACTTCAGGCTGGAGGAGATCCAAAAATTAGAGATAATGTAAGTTTTTAGAAGAAGTTTTCTGTTTTTTTATTTGTTTGTAATTAAAAAGAATACTATGACATTAAATAATTCTTCAGGTGTTTGTAGTGAATTAAGAAAATTTGTTATTATGATAAGAAAATGTTGAAAGGTGACATCACACAATTTATTTTAAATTACACAATGTCACCTTTCAACATTTGTACAGAGCAATGAAAAAAATTCCTTAGTTTTTATATAAAATAAATCATAAAAATACAAAATATTAAAGACTAATACAAATTAATTATTCTTGTTGTCTTTTTTGTCATCTTTTGTCATCACAGGAACATGATCCACACTGGCAGAGTTGACCTTTCTTTATAGGCTACTTTCCCTGCTTACATTTATGTAAATCAGGTAAAAAAGTTGACTCCACCAGTGTGGATTATATGCCTGTGGTGATGAAAGAGGACAACAAAGAAGTCAACAAGAATAATTTATTTGTATTAGTCTTTAATATTTTGTATTTTTACAATGTATTTTATATAAATATATTTCATTCTGGATATTTTAGAAGGATATTAAAGTTTTTGTATTAATAGAATATTTTAGATTTATGAGAGCAAAACAGAATTCATTGTGATGTATTCTCCATATAGAAATACTTAACTGTAGCATGGAAACTTATAATAGAAACGAAAAGCAAATTTTATATTTAAAAATACAACTGAATGCATATAGTCAGAATAATACAATATAATTAGTAGTAGTAAACATACATGACGATTCATCAGTTTCAATAGTGATATATGCAGGTTGTTCTAAACTTTGGCTTTAGAAATATAACTAGATGGTACAATTACTACCAATAGTCAAAATTCAAAATTTTGAATGTTATACTATTAATTGTGCAAATAGCATTTGAATTGGTTCATAACATTTTTTTGTATGGTTTGAAATGTAAGGGTTATTTCATCATCCTTGTCAGAAAATTTGATGGAGCAGCATGTCAGCATTAAGTTCTATATGAAACTAAAGAAAACTTTTACCAAAACATTTAAGTTACTAAAAAAGTATATTGAGATAGTTGCTTATCCTGTACACAAGTTTATGACTAGTTTAGTTGATTCAAAGACAGCCAAGAGGCAGTTGAAAGTGATCTGAAAAGTGGTCATCTGAAAATGTCAACTGTGGACAATAACATTAAAAAAGTACAACAAATATTGGGTAAGGATCCAAATGTGACCTGTAGAATGTTGGCAGAGGAATTGGGAATGTCCAAGGATTCTGTCTATATGATTTTATGCAATAATTTGAACAAAGGTCTGTTTTCACTTTGTTCTGCACTTGCTCACCAAAGAACAAAAACAAGTCTGAATTCATCGTGTTCAGGACATTATCAAAATGGCTTGTTGCAACCAAAACTTTCTTAAAAACATGTCACAGGTGCTACCATATTACAGGACATGGTGCTACCAGTACAGCCCATTGATGAAACATCAAAGTTTTGTGTGGAAATCATCAGACAAGCCCACACCAAAAGAACTTCACTTCTAAAAATTGCAAGTTGACTATGCTCATCTGTTTTTATGACTCTGAGGATATTGTGCACAAGGAATTTGTCCCAAATGGCCAGAATGTCACTGGGTAATATTATTTCAGTATTTTAGAATGTCTTTGGAATCAAGTTTTATGCATACAGACAGAATATCATGCTCAAGAAAGCTGGATGCTGTTGCACAACAATGCATTCTCGCACAAGAACACCACTGTAAATTTTTGGCTTGGAAAAGTATAGTAACCATTGATCATCCACCCTATTCTTCTGATCTGGCTTCCTGTGACTATTTGTTCCCAGAACTTAAAATTTCAGTAAAAGGGACTCATTACAAGGACATTCCTAAGATTGAGGCTGCTGTGTTTACAGTACAGAACCAGGTGTTAAAATAGGAGCTGAAAAAGTCTTTTGAAATGTTTGTTACTCATTCTGAATGTGTATTGCTGCAGAGGGAGTTTATTTTGAATGACTAAACATATTTATAAAGACATTTCTTTTAATTTTTTCTTCCTAGAGCAAAAGTTAGGTTTCTTTTAAAAAAGTCTTCAAAACAAAGCTTTTTACACTGTAAAATTTAATATTTTTCCACAAATATCACACAATTTATAATCATTTGTTTCAAAAAAATTAAATGGATTATTGAAACATGGTCATTAATCTCTTATGAAAATGTTTTCATATTATGAGTACAGTTGTCCCTTGATAATCCGACAGATATGGGACCAAAGGTGTGTCAGATTACCAAAAGTGTCCGGATTACCGAAAATAATTACATATTTCGCATTGTTTTGCTAGCAGTAACTTACAATATTCTCTACTCCAACTGTTCGAACAGAACTGCTCACATAAAACACATGAAATGTGTGTCATCAAGTAAGAATTGGATGGGGAGATTCACATCGCGACATGCTTCTGTGCAAGCAGACACGTAACAGGGACGGGTACCTTGACGGGAGGTGCATCGGACTACTGAGCACGTAGGATTAAAAAACATCGGACTATAGAGGGACAACTGTAATTGAAATTATTATTGCACTGTGATATTGAAATTTTGTTATATGTAAAAAATTGTAATTTGAATGTATTAACTTTCAAATGAAAATTTACATTATAAATTTCTAATAACACAAAATCAGAATTATTTTACATAAACATTTTTCACAAGTGAAAGTTATAAAATACCATAACAGATAATATGAAATAGAATGGTTAATAATAATAATAGTTTATTCTTCAGTGTGACATATTCTAGGATATATGAGCATTGTCCACTTTACAAATCTAATAAAGTTTTGAAATTCATACCTTTTAAAACCATGTCAATTTTCAAAAATGAATACTGCTGTATTTACCTCAAATAGAGATTTTTTTTTAAAGATGTACTTAATGAATTAAATTTTAAATTCCTTAAACTAATTGATATTCCTTTTTATTTTGTACTAGCTGTACCCAGCCACACATTGCTGTGGCTCAAAATGTATCTATTATAAATGTATAACACTCCCTGCAGGAGGGAATTTCGAAAAATTCCTTCTTAGTGTACATTCTCTTGATGTACAGTACCCTATTAAAACGCAATCAAAAACACAAAAAACCGCATCTGAAATATTATAATAAAAGCAGAGTTAGAGTTCTTCACAGCAAGCCTTAATTTTGTCCCTCTCCCCTGGGGGGGGGATTTTGACATCTATATAATTTAAAAACACGTGTATTCGAGTGCAACGTTGTTTCAAAATTTCAAAGCAATTGGTGAAGAACTTTTGGAGATTTAAGATTTTGAACAAACAAACATTTACATTTTTATTATAACAAAACTTCATCATTCTATATAACAAAATTTTAAACACGCATAATCTCATAATCTATAAATTTGAAAATATAATAAAATTAGATTTGTTACATTGGAATACATATTTTTAGTGACAATACAGTATTAAAAATTATCATTTGAACAAGTGTAACTATCAGATTGCATCATTAATTGATATTTCATCTATTTGTTTGCCATGATTTGTTACTAATTTTGCTTGAAAACTTATGCTACAGATTTTGCCAATATAAGTATTTAAATGATTTTTTAAATATATTCAAGATTTGTTAAAATACTTTAAAATTTTTTTCATCAACTTAATTACTTTCTTACATATCCAATGTACTACAGCTGTCCCTTGATAATCCGACAGATATGGGACCAAAGGAGTGTAGGATTACCAAAAGTGTCCAGATTACCGAAAGTGATTACATATTTGGCATTGTTTTGCTAGCAGTAGCCTACAATGTTCCCTACTCCAACTGTTTGAACAGAACTGCTCACGGAAAACACATGAAATGTGTGCCATTGTGTATGAATTGTGTGGGGAGATTCATGTTGCAACATGCTTCTGTGCAAACTGACACATAACGGGGATGGATACTTTGACAGGAGGTGCGTCGGACTACTGAGCATGTTGGATTACAAGAGACTATCAAGAGACAGCTGTAATTAGAAAATGAACATAGACATTAGAAAAAATTTATTATGGTATCAATTAAATATGATTATGGTATCTCCATCCTCTTGTGTCATCCCAACAGAAGCATGAGGGTGGTGAGTAACTGTAAGCATGCTGCTGATTAGGGAGAGATTTTATTCCTTTTTTGTTGGGATGGTCTAAGCCCTTGCATATATGGGTGGCAGTTCTGGAGGCAGGAAACAACAAGTGTTACAAAAGAAAACCGTTTATTTGGTTAAAGGTTATGCTTACATCCAAAAATTTGAGTCCTAAAAATAGTGTGGAACCTTGATGTTGGTTTCCATTAGTGTTTCATTGATTGATGCTGGATAGGCAGCCCCAGGGCAGTGATGAGATAATTGCGAATTCAAACTTGTTGAAATTTGCACACTTGAAGTTATCACGGGAGGAGTCAATGATGTTTTCTATGTTCACATGATGTAATTGAGGATGATGATGATTTAGATGACCAAGTGCTTCTGGATTGAACTGATAGATCGAACCGACAGATCGAACCCTTGTTCTCGGACAACTTGGGCTTTTATAATTTCTTGTTCTCAGTTTTTTTTCTGATTGGTCGGGCTTTCTCTTTCTCACTCCTTGATTGGTCTCTTACCTGTTTAGAGGTAAAATTTGAGACCAAGGTAGGTCGTGAGAAAGGTCTGCTGGGATGGTTTATCTGACACATCCTCTTGAGCTCTTGACTCTGATTGCGATTCATTGATGACTAAGACACCTGCACTCATATTGTGTCTCATCGCTTCCTTTTTCTTATTGTGTTTTAAGTTTTAAACAATTTCCTCTTTTTATTTTCTTTTATTCTAAATATTGTTTTCCCTCTATTCTTTATGAGCGATGATGTCAAAGTCAGGTGTCGCAGTCTTGACACTTATATTACTTGTTTTCTCGATGGTTTAATTTAATAAATATACATTTCCTTTTTAATTATAAACTATTTCTGGGACCTCATATAACCCTACTTCAGAACCTATCATAGGGGTGTTTTACCAACAAAGGCATTGGGTAATGGTTTACACCATCATATCTGGGCTGCAGCAATTGTCAATATATTACTAAGTGTCACAGGCAGAAATGCTAGTGTTTGAAGAAATAGTTGCAATAGAAGATTTTTACCAGATTGAGAAGATAATTTATTACATCAATATTGTCCTGAGGTAATGAATGAAATCAATGGAATAGAAGGAAAACAAATGAAATAATTATCCATACTGAAGTACTAAAATGAATAAACAAACTTGTTTATTCTCAAGAAAAAGAACTGTCTTTGTTAAATCAAGTATTGTCTTTGAAAGCAGACACTGAAAATGATTGTTATCATTAAACTGTAAGATTTCTGCTTTTTTTAATGAATGAATTTTAAGCACTTTTTGAGTACTGTTTCAGTAATCTGACAACCTTGATAATCTGACACAATTCTTTGGTCTCACAAGTGTTGGGTTGGAAGGTTCAACTGTATACATATAAATATATAATATAATTTTATAATAAAGTATGCATAATCAGTTATTCACTTAATTAAAATTTTCTAAGTTTTCAATCTCAAATATGTTGCTTACTTTATCAAACTTACTTTCATAATTATATTTATTTTTAGCAAGGACGTACACCAGAATATTATCGAACTCATCATGTTGCTATTCCTAGTAAAGCTGAAATAAAATCAAGAACTAAACAAAGTAGAAGAACAACATCAGAACCTCCTGCTGCCTCACGTAATAAATTAGGAGGTGAATTTAAAATTTTTATTTTTATAAATGTTAGAAAGTAATTATATGGATATTAGAAGAATATCTTTCGGGGAAAATACCAACTACAATATTTAAATATGATCATTTCAAATGATCATATTTAAATATTATAAAACTAAATACATGTACTATGTTTTTATGCTATTTTTTAAAATTGATATATGAAAGTTTTATTACTCAAATCTGGATAGAGATTTTTCTTTTTTGAAGTTACTGATGGCTGTGAGAAATACTACTATTTTTTTAAATTAGATCATTTTAATTTTCTTTAATTTAAATTGAAAATTTTCTTTTTCAATGAACTAAATTACAACCAGCAAAATTATTATATAACAAATATTTTCCAGGTAAAATGGATAATATTTTAATCAACATTAGTTTTAGTTCATAATATATAACCAAATTGTTCAGTTATTTCTTTTTTTAATTGAACATTTAATTATTAAAATTTTCATCAATTATCTCTCTTCATATTTTTATAACTACTTTGATTTTTAAATTTTAATGAGCTATATTTATTTTGAATTTAATTTTTCAAATTCATTTTATATATTATCTACTTACACTAAAAATTATTTTTAAGAATTTTTATGTTTTTAACTTTTATCAAAAATTAATTAATATAGACAGTATTTCTAATATTTAATTACAATTAGAAATTTTTTGAACTTTTAAAATTATTTATTTGTTTTTTCTCATTTTACCATTTATGATAGAATATTTATGTTTGGAGAACAGATTTATTTTTAAACATTCATTTATAAAATTAAAAAAAAAATTTTTAACATTAAATTAATAACTGAATAATAGATGGATATGTTAATACACATTCCAAAGAAAATAATTTAATGAAAAATTGATTAAATATTCTAATTGTTTTAAACTAGTTACAGAATTATAAACAACAAAAATTAAATTAAAATTGAAAAACAATTAAATTCAAATGCTTTTACTGTTTGTTGTTATCAGATTGTATTTACTTAAAATATTTGTCAAAATGTCAGCATTTAATAAGTTATAAAGAATAAATGAAATAATGCCATCATAAATTCAGGTTTTCTCAATTAATTACACTAAGAAATTTTCTTACAGTTTTTATCAATTAAATGTTTAAACATTCTTACTTAAAAAACTAAGAATTTTCTCCTTAACAGATTTTTTTCAAATTTAAAATGAATCATTTTAACATTCTATGTCTAAAGTATTTAATTTTAATATTTTAAGGCAGTCAAAAATCAAATTTTGTTAGTTTTCTACATTCATATATTAATTAAAAGTTTGATGTTTTTTGAATAATATTTGATAGTTCTGTTATTAATTTTGTTTAAAAGAAAACTCAAATTTTATATTATGTACTAGAATATTTTTGAAAATGTTTATAAACAGATTTCCTATTATATAGAAATAATAATTCTATGCAATAGAAAAACATTTTCATGATTAAAGATTCATAGCACTTTGTCTACAATAAACAACAGTACTGTAATTTACATTAAGATTTTAACAGATGCATTTTTAATACTTCAGTTAGTTTTATAAATAAGAAATTTTTATGAATCTGCTTTTTATAATAAGTTATTTAAAGTTTAATTAATCAATAAGTTTTGTCTGTTCATTCTTAATTTTAAACAAATATACTAATAAATATTTTATAAATCTTTATAAAATGTCAATAAATAATATGCTTTTTTTTTACTAAATCTTATTTTGTGAAGAATTATAAATTTTCTTTTAAATATCATTTATTTAAATAACTAAATATTTAATGAAATATTAAAAGCAATTTATTTGTAATTTAGAGTATTTTCTTAATATAATATTTAAATATTTGAAGAAATATAAATAAAAGGAAAACTTTTTCTCTTAAATGTAATATTTTAAAATTTATTTAATAATTAAGTGATAAAATTTAAAATGATGTAGTTCATTATTGTTTATTTTGATTTGTTATTTGTTAGAATAAAACATAAAATAATCTATTATTTACAAAACAAAAAGTGTTTAATATATTACTAAAGAAATATAATATTTTGGATTTAATATCATTGAAATTTATGTAATGCATTAAATTTTGTTAATGTTTTTTAACATAATATAAAAAATGGTTTCTTATCAAAAGTATGATATCCTTTTAAAGTAATTTTTAACTTTTAAAAATGAAAATGTATTCTTTAACAAATTTTATAGAAAACATACATAAATGACAGTAACAGTTTTTTACACACAACACATTACTTTTTCTCAATGCAGTGAATGTTTATTTTTCTAATGTTTTTGTCCTTTTTAATTGACCTTCTCCAGGAAATAACTTAAATTTACAATTTACAAAAAAACAAAGCTGTAACTTATTAATTAGAATAAGTTACAGCTTTGTTTTTATTAACATTAGAAAAATAAACATTTACTGCATTGAGAAAAGGTAATGTGTTATGGTTAATATGAATGCAGTTAGTGAAGGGAACAGTTTTTTAAATTATTTTAATTAAAGTTGTGTTTTACAATTCCTCATTAATTTTCTTTACTAAATAGATTAATCAAATACATGATATTAAATAATTTTGTTAAATACAATAAATACAATTTTTAAAATAATTTTTACAAATATATTGAAATATATGGATAACGTTTTCAAAAAATTATTATGTTATTAATTTAAAACTTAACAGTGTGGTCTAAATCCATAATTATTTAATAACAATCATAGTACTAAAGTACAGTACATAATAATTTTAAGACTAAATGAAAAGAAATGATTGTATAATATAATTTAAAATTAATTAAAATATTTAATTAATAAGACTGAATAATTATGATTGAAAATATGGAAATTTTATATAAAAAAGAAAGGTTTACTTTTTTTTAATTTAATTTAATTGGAGATTTAATTTTGGATAATTGTTCTTTAGTAATTTATTTCTATTATTTAGACATATTTGAATTAATTTTATTTATTTTGAAACTATCAAGTTTAAGATGTTTATATTAGTTATATATTAAAGCCAAATGATTGCCAGATTACATTGGGCTATTTTACTACTTCTATTATTAATTAAATGCTAACAAGTAAGTAAATTTAGCAAGAGATGGCACCTAATGCCTGCTTCCAGGACCAAATTACTTAGCATTTAATTAATAATAGTAATAGTAATATAATCCGATTTAAAACCAATGTTTAAACTCATCTGATTGTTCAAATTTGTGTCAACTGTCATTTTATACTTTACAAAATTTCTGTTTCAAGGATAATTGATAAAATGCTTTACTTTAGGCATTGAATTGTATTTAAGATCACAATTTTATAGACAATTCTAAATTAAAAATTACATGGGTCATTTAAGCAGGCAATCATTAGGATTAAACAAATATAACGAAAAATAATTCTAAAAATTAAATGATTTAAAAAACAATAAAAAGCTCAATATAATTTTAACAAGTTTGATTTAATCCTATGATTTAAGAGATTTATCATTAAATATTTACAAGATTAAAAAAAGTATTTGTTATACTGGAAAAAAGTGATATATTTGTATCAAATATTTTTATGCAATGATTATTTTTCAAAAAAATCTCTCTTATGTTTTTAAATGGAATTTGTTGATTAAAGAAATCTTAGAAAATATTCATCTATAAGAAGATTCTATTTTTTTGGTTTAATGGCGACAAAAACTGTTTTTATCAGCATTTAAAATTCTTACAAATGATCTTGGTTAAAAATTATTTTAATTGCTTCATATACCATCAGCTTACTTTTAGGAAAAAGAACAATTTAGTGCTTATGATTACCATCTTATATTTATGGAAGAAACAAAAAGTATACAGTATGTTGTATTTGTATTCAGTTTTAGCTTGATATTACTTTCAAGAAAAAAATATTGAATGGTAATACATTTCTAAAAACATATATAAGATTTCATTTAAAAATTGTTTAAAATATGTTGGAGACTTGTTTATTGCATTTATGGTTTTGCTCAGAGTTTATATTAGTGACAGAAATATCTAAAAAGAGAAAAACCAATTCATAAATATTTATTGTATATCTTCTATAAACAAAGTAATAATGATAATTAACAAATCTATGAAACAGATATTTTGTTTTATTTTTGCATAAATAATTCCAAAGAAAAAAATTTCAATGGGTTCAAATATGGAAGTTAAAGGTTTAAGTATCCATCCAATTTATCTATTTGGAAAAATTGTATTAAATTCTCAAGAAAGCAACTTAATTCATTTGGGTAACATTCCGATTGCAATAAGAGTATTTAGTTGTTTTATATGTTAAATAAGAAAATGTTCGAAAATGTGTATGATTCCAATCATAAATTTTTCTGCAGAAGAAGAAGTGTATTATGAAATTCTTTTAAACACACTGTTTCAGATCTCTTTAATTATGTATTATTTATTCTATTGAGATGAAAAGGAATTCCATTGTATTTTTAAAGGAAATTAAGATTACAATTTATGTGATCCACATATTTGTGATTAATACTTTCGGATATTGATAACAACAACATGAAATTTATGTTTATTGAATCTTAATGTCAGAAAGGATTGAGTCAGTACATTATTTTTAACACAATAATTTTTATTTACAATTCTTATCTTTTCAATTGTTTGTGTGACTAGTGGTCTCATAAATAGTCAATTCTATGACAAATCTAACACAAAAGTGATAATTGGATGATTGTTAGATTTTTAGGTGGCACTTACTTTCTCATCTCTGTGATGACTAGTTATTTATTAAGCAGTTTAATTTTTCAAATACATTATTAATCAAATTTTTTGTGTTTCTCATGAGTAACTATAATGTAGTCTGCAAACCTTCCAGTTTTTCAAACCATAATAAAATATATGCTTTCTCATAAGAGAAATGTGAAGCAAAATGATGATTCTGCAAGTATAGTAGTGATTATATCCTCACTATTATAAATAATTTATATCAAAAATTTGCTGAATTGTTTGTTCAGTACAGCATAATAATTTATATTTTATGAATAATTTAAAATTGTGAATGTCTTATAGAATATTCTGTAATTCTCACAATTATTATTTAAATAATTGGAATATTCAGAGATTTAATGCATTATTATAGAAAACATCAATGCTATTTTGCAGTTTTAGTTTAGAATTTTATAATATACGATTTAAATGCATGATTTATTTTATACTTTAAATTATGGCAACTAAAAGATAAATAATTAGAACAGAAATTAATTTGTCAATAATTTAAAATGTAGACTAGTAATGAGACCATAGTTGATGTTATTTTATATTTTAATTCAATTCTTAATTGTGTATAATTGTATGAATTGCATTTATCATAATTTTGTTTTTAGAATTTAATATGAATGAAAGTGTTGAGGAGATATAAAGGATTTAAGACTCAATAAACCAGAA
This sequence comes from Centruroides sculpturatus, assembly GCF_000671375.1. NCBI lineage: Eukaryota > Metazoa > Arthropoda > Arachnida > Scorpiones > Buthidae > Centruroides > Centruroides sculpturatus. Next base: position 676,702 of record NW_019384391.1, on the reverse strand, counting down.
GTTTATGGTATCGAGATTACAATGAAAAGCATTGTTATTTTGGATCATCTATAAAGAATTTGCGAAACTCGGTCAAAACAGGCGAGAACACGCAGTCAACAGCAATGGTCCTATTCTTCATAGCATTTCTCCAGCTAAAAGGTAGAGTCAGAAATACAATAGTCAGTATAGAAAACATTTCTGGAATTTGATGAAGCAATATTTACCATACAGTATTAGTGCAAACAGATTAAAGAACTGAAAACTGAAATAATGTTAAAAAATATACTGGTTAAAAAGATGTTATTAAATATGTATATTATATATAAGTTTATAATATCTTAATATAACAGCAATTATGTATTACAGATTATATTTTATTAGAATATACAGTACACATATGCATATATCAATTCAGTAATATTGTTATTAGTAATTTTGTAAAATCATTACTAAAATTTTATTAGTTAAATTCTGATAGATTATCAACATTGAGATCATTATTACAATATTATTAGTCTATTGTATTTTTCAGAATGAAGTTTAAGCTTATTTATTATTTTAAATATAAAAAATTAGATCAATAATTAATGATGTCTATTGAATTAAATAGAAAGCATTTATAAATTTACAATCATCAGAAATTTTGTATTACTGTAAATGTTGTTTGAAATGTCTATTCATTGACAGATTTTAAGAATGGTGTCTGTTTGCAATATTGATATTATTATAATGATAATACATTATTTAAAAACAAACTTTCTCTTTGATCTTTGAGATCATTGTGAATTTCAGCCCATTAATCTTCCTAAATCATGTGAAATTTTCAGCATTCCATATCAATTTGTAAAGTTGATCAATGGATATGAACTTTAAATGGATCAATTGTAAATTCAGTGTTGCATTTCATTGTAAATTGGCTACAGAGCAATTTTTGTACATATGATATATATTACATAACATATTAATTATAATTTGTAAATGTTAATTAACAATAATGTCAATGTTGAAACAAATTGTTATTAATTAATGTTATTCTTAAAGTAACAACAGTTTTAAGCAATAGAGAAGATGGTATTATGGAACCCCATTTTCATTTTAGTGAATTGTAAACAAGGTATCATAACTACACCCACATTTTTTGTGCAAAAAGTACTGGTAACTATTAAACTAAATGTTCCTAATTGGATTTTTTGCTAGTGTAACTATAAGTATGGTTTTTGAAGGCTTTTGTACAAAAAGTCAGAAAGTAGGCTTAGAGAAAATCGGGTGGTAATATGGAATCTTACTGTATGTTTTCAAAAAATGCTTTAATGTATCCAAAAACAAATAGGAAAATACAAAGAATGTTAAATAATTACAAAATTATTTACTCCAATGTATTTTATCGAAAAAATGCTTTTATAATAGAAAAATATGACCTCCATCAACAATATATATTCTAGCAGCTCTTTTTCAATATTCTCAGGAAGAATTGGCTTTCTACCTAGTGTCTTTTTCACACATTGCTCCGATGAATGTCTGCTTGCAAATAGAGAGTTCGGACGAGTTGTGTTCCCAGAGCAGTTGGGTTCCATATTAAAAGCACCAATGGAATTGCATCTTGAATTAACTTATGTCTGTCAAGATCAAATTTTAAAAAACGTGAACATCACACAGATTAATATGTATCTCTAAGTCTCTGGAATGGAATACATGCACCAGTGAACCTACAACTACACGATTTATATTTTAAAAATAATTAAATTCACTTAGCATTCAAAATTTGAAAATTTTGAAAAACACAAATTTGCTGATTCACTACGGACAACCATTTCACTTCACTTAAACGGTTGTGCACAACAAGGGGAAAACCTTGCTATGGATGTCTGCCTAGTTCAGTTCAGCCACAATCCGCTACAGTTTGCCTTTATTATCAGTTCGAAAGGAGTGGTTCCATAATACCTGCAGTGTTCCATAATACCACCTTTTCCTCTAATAATAAAGTTTTAATTAGAATTTTAAAATACCATATTATTGATTTGATATTTACAGTATTTCATTGAAATTTATGTTATTGCTATATATTATTATATAGTTTGAATAAATAATATTTAACATAATGTATGCTTGAAATTCATAGTTTTGAAACAGTTTAGCAGTTGCAGTATTATGTATTAAAATAATATAAAGTTTAAAATAGAATAATAATTAACCCAGTAAAGTTTTATATTGAAAAGACATTAAATAAATGAGTTAAGAATATGCATACATATGAAAATTTCTGTACTCTTAAATGCATTATATATAATTGTGATTTGGAAATATTTTCAGTACTCATCATAAAAGTGTGTTAAAATTTGAGATAGATACTTTAGAAGTTGTAAAAATATCACTTTATTCTTTTTTAACAAATTAGACAAAACTGATATTTTCTAAATATTCTTGCTATTATAAATTGATCCAAATGTAATTTAATTTTTAAATTTAAATGGACTTCTTAAAAATGGCTATAAATTAAATATTAAATTATAAATTATATATTAAATTATAATTAAATATGTCTTCAGTACACATTACTATAAGTTTCAAGATTAGAAATACAATCAATAGTATTTAGTTTCATAATAATCAAAAGAAAAAAAGGGTAAAATCAGATATTCTTAACTTAATATAATCTGGTAGAAATGTAATCATTGATTTAAAAGACATTCAGCATGGGTACACAAAATGTATTAGTGCACATTGTCTTATTCAATGTCAGCACATTGTCCACAATTGTTCATTATTGCCAGTGGAAGAATTTTCATGTCACTTGTTAACATGTAAAATGATTCTACTCTTTTAGTAGTGCAAATCATGTCTCAAGCTGAATTCCTCCATTGAAAGAAGGGTCAACAGAAATTGGGAACACTACAATGAGTGTGTATTGATTCCACAAGTGTGAAAAATTTAGAAGATAGTTAATTTTAATATTTTTTGGTCTTTTTACAATCTCATTTTGAAGTATGGAAAAGTTTTCAAAAATTATATTATATATACTCAGAATAATTCCCATTTGTCATGCATTGCGTTTAATGCATTAATATGGTGTATGATAACATTATGCAAAAACATGTAGTGCATTTTGTGTGTACATGTCAAATGTGCCTAAACTTATTTATAAAAAATATCAACATTTGATAGCAATGAACCTGAACCTGATATTTACAAAAATTCTTTTATAAAAAGTAATTAAACTTCAATTATATGAATAATANTGATGACTAAGACACCTGCACTCATATTGTGTCTCATCGCTTCCTTTTTCTTATTGTGTTTTAAGTTTTAAACAATTTCCTCTTTTTATTTTCTTTTATTCTAAATATTGTTTTCCCTCTATTCTTTATGAGCGATGATGTCAAAGTCAGGTGTCGCAGTCTTGACACTTATATTACTTGTTTTCTCGATGGTTTAATTTAATAAATATACATTTCCTTTTTAATTATAAACTATTTCTGGGACCTCATATAACCCTACTTCAGAACCTATCATAGGGGTGTTTTACCAACAAAGGCATTGGGTAATGGTTTACACCATCATATCTGGGCTGCAGCAATTGTCAATATATTACTAAGTGTCACAGGCAGAAATGCTAGTGTTTGAAGAAATAGTTGCAATAGAAGATTTTTACCAGATTGAGAAGATAATTTATTACATCAATATTGTCCTGAGGTAATGAATGAAATCAATGGAATAGAAGGAAAACAAATGAAATAATTATCCATACTGAAGTACTAAAATGAATAAACAAACTTGTTTATTCTCAAGAAAAAGAACTGTCTTTGTTAAATCAAGTATTGTCTTTGAAAGCAGACACTGAAAATGATTGTTATCATTAAACTGTAAGATTTCTGCTTTTTTTAATGAATGAATTTTAAGCACTTTTTGAGTACTGTTTCAGTAATCTGACAACCTTGATAATCTGACACAATTCTTTGGTCTCACAAGTGTTGGGTTGGAAGGTTCAACTGTATACATATAAATATATAATATAATTTTATAATAAAGTATGCATAATCAGTTATTCACTTAATTAAAATTTTCTAAGTTTTCAATCTCAAATATGTTGCTTACTTTATCAAACTTACTTTCATAATTATATTTATTTTTAGCAAGGACGTACACCAGAATATTATCGAACTCATCATGTTGCTATTCCTAGTAAAGCTGAAATAAAATCAAGAACTAAACAAAGTAGAAGAACAACATCAGAACCTCCTGCTGCCTCACGTAATAAATTAGGAGGTGAATTTAAAATTTTTATTTTTATAAATGTTAGAAAGTAATTATATGGATATTAGAAGAATATCTTTCGGGGAAAATACCAACTACAATATTTAAATATGATCATTTCAAATGATCATATTTAAATATTATAAAACTAAATACATGTACTATGTTTTTATGCTATTTTTTAAAATTGATATATGAAAGTTTTATTACTCAAATCTGGATAGAGATTTTTCTTTTTTGAAGTTACTGATGGCTGTGAGAAATACTACTATTTTTTTAAATTAGATCATTTTAATTTTCTTTAATTTAAATTGAAAATTTTCTTTTTCAATGAACTAAATTACAACCAGCAAAATTATTATATAACAAATATTTTCCAGGTAAAATGGATAATATTTTAATCAACATTAGTTTTAGTTCATAATATATAACCAAATTGTTCAGTTATTTCTTTTTTTAATTGAACATTTAATTATTAAAATTTTCATCAATTATCTCTCTTCATATTTTTATAACTACTTTGATTTTTAAATTTTAATGAGCTATATTTATTTTGAATTTAATTTTTCAAATTCATTTTATATATTATCTACTTACACTAAAAATTATTTTTAAGAATTTTTATGTTTTTAACTTTTATCAAAAATTAATTAATATAGACAGTATTTCTAATATTTAATTACAATTAGAAATTTTTTGAACTTTTAAAATTATTTATTTGTTTTTTCTCATTTTACCATTTATGATAGAATATTTATGTTTGGAGAACAGATTTATTTTTAAACATTCATTTATAAAATTAAAAAAAAAATTTTTAACATTAAATTAATAACTGAATAATAGATGGATATGTTAATACACATTCCAAAGAAAATAATTTAATGAAAAATTGATTAAATATTCTAATTGTTTTAAACTAGTTACAGAATTATAAACAACAAAAATTAAATTAAAATTGAAAAACAATTAAATTCAAATGCTTTTACTGTTTGTTGTTATCAGATTGTATTTACTTAAAATATTTGTCAAAATGTCAGCATTTAATAAGTTATAAAGAATAAATGAAATAATGCCATCATAAATTCAGGTTTTCTCAATTAATTACACTAAGAAATTTTCTTACAGTTTTTATCAATTAAATGTTTAAACATTCTTACTTAAAAAACTAAGAATTTTCTCCTTAACAGATTTTTTTCAAATTTAAAATGAATCATTTTAACATTCTATGTCTAAAGTATTTAATTTTAATATTTTAAGGCAGTCAAAAATCAAATTTTGTTAGTTTTCTACATTCATATATTAATTAAAAGTTTGATGTTTTTTGAATAATATTTGATAGTTCTGTTATTAATTTTGTTTAAAAGAAAACTCAAATTTTATATTATGTACTAGAATATTTTTGAAAATGTTTATAAACAGATTTCCTATTATATAGAAATAATAATTCTATGCAATAGAAAAACATTTTCATGATTAAAGATTCATAGCACTTTGTCTACAATAAACAACAGTACTGTAATTTACATTAAGATTTTAACAGATGCATTTTTAATACTTCAGTTAGTTTTATAAATAAGAAATTTTTATGAATCTGCTTTTTATAATAAGTTATTTAAAGTTTAATTAATCAATAAGTTTTGTCTGTTCATTCTTAATTTTAAACAAATATACTAATAAATATTTTATAAATCTTTATAAAATGTCAATAAATAATATGCTTTTTTTTTACTAAATCTTATTTTGTGAAGAATTATAAATTTTCTTTTAAATATCATTTATTTAAATAACTAAATATTTAATGAAATATTAAAAGCAATTTATTTGTAATTTAGAGTATTTTCTTAATATAATATTTAAATATTTGAAGAAATATAAATAAAAGGAAAACTTTTTCTCTTAAATGTAATATTTTAAAATTTATTTAATAATTAAGTGATAAAATTTAAAATGATGTAGTTCATTATTGTTTATTTTGATTTGTTATTTGTTAGAATAAAACATAAAATAATCTATTATTTACAAAACAAAAAGTGTTTAATATATTACTAAAGAAATATAATATTTTGGATTTAATATCATTGAAATTTATGTAATGCATTAAATTTTGTTAATGTTTTTTAACATAATATAAAAAATGGTTTCTTATCAAAAGTATGATATCCTTTTAAAGTAATTTTTAACTTTTAAAAATGAAAATGTATTCTTTAACAAATTTTATAGAAAACATACATAAATGACAGTAACAGTTTTTTACACACAACACATTACTTTTTCTCAATGCAGTGAATGTTTATTTTTCTAATGTTTTTGTCCTTTTTAATTGACCTTCTCCAGGAAATAACTTAAATTTACAATTTACAAAAAAACAAAGCTGTAACTTATTAATTAGAATAAGTTACAGCTTTGTTTTTATTAACATTAGAAAAATAAACATTTACTGCATTGAGAAAAGGTAATGTGTTATGGTTAATATGAATGCAGTTAGTGAAGGGAACAGTTTTTTAAATTATTTTAATTAAAGTTGTGTTTTACAATTCCTCATTAATTTTCTTTACTAAATAGATTAATCAAATACATGATATTAAATAATTTTGTTAAATACAATAAATACAATTTTTAAAATAATTTTTACAAATATATTGAAATATATGGATAACGTTTTCAAAAAATTATTATGTTATTAATTTAAAACTTAACAGTGTGGTCTAAATCCATAATTATTTAATAACAATCATAGTACTAAAGTACAGTACATAATAATTTTAAGACTAAATGAAAAGAAATGATTGTATAATATAATTTAAAATTAATTAAAATATTTAATTAATAAGACTGAATAATTATGATTGAAAATATGGAAATTTTATATAAAAAAGAAAGGTTTACTTTTTTTTAATTTAATTTAATTGGAGATTTAATTTTGGATAATTGTTCTTTAGTAATTTATTTCTATTATTTAGACATATTTGAATTAATTTTATTTATTTTGAAACTATCAAGTTTAAGATGTTTATATTAGTTATATATTAAAGCCAAATGATTGCCAGATTACATTGGGCTATTTTACTACTTCTATTATTAATTAAATGCTAACAAGTAAGTAAATTTAGCAAGAGATGGCACCTAATGCCTGCTTCCAGGACCAAATTACTTAGCATTTAATTAATAATAGTAATAGTAATATAATCCGATTTAAAACCAATGTTTAAACTCATCTGATTGTTCAAATTTGTGTCAACTGTCATTTTATACTTTACAAAATTTCTGTTTCAAGGATAATTGATAAAATGCTTTACTTTAGGCATTGAATTGTATTTAAGATCACAATTTTATAGACAATTCTAAATTAAAAATTACATGGGTCATTTAAGCAGGCAATCATTAGGATTAAACAAATATAACGAAAAATAATTCTAAAAATTAAATGATTTAAAAAACAATAAAAAGCTCAATATAATTTTAACAAGTTTGATTTAATCCTATGATTTAAGAGATTTATCATTAAATATTTACAAGATTAAAAAAAGTATTTGTTATACTGGAAAAAAGTGATATATTTGTATCAAATATTTTTATGCAATGATTATTTTTCAAAAAAATCTCTCTTATGTTTTTAAATGGAATTTGTTGATTAAAGAAATCTTAGAAAATATTCATCTATAAGAAGATTCTATTTTTTTGGTTTAATGGCGACAAAAACTGTTTTTATCAGCATTTAAAATTCTTACAAATGATCTTGGTTAAAAATTATTTTAATTGCTTCATATACCATCAGCTTACTTTTAGGAAAAAGAACAATTTAGTGCTTATGATTACCATCTTATATTTATGGAAGAAACAAAAAGTATACAGTATGTTGTATTTGTATTCAGTTTTAGCTTGATATTACTTTCAAGAAAAAAATATTGAATGGTAATACATTTCTAAAAACATATATAAGATTTCATTTAAAAATTGTTTAAAATATGTTGGAGACTTGTTTATTGCATTTATGGTTTTGCTCAGAGTTTATATTAGTGACAGAAATATCTAAAAAGAGAAAAACCAATTCATAAATATTTATTGTATATCTTCTATAAACAAAGTAATAATGATAATTAACAAATCTATGAAACAGATATTTTGTTTTATTTTTGCATAAATAATTCCAAAGAAAAAAATTTCAATGGGTTCAAATATGGAAGTTAAAGGTTTAAGTATCCATCCAATTTATCTATTTGGAAAAATTGTATTAAATTCTCAAGAAAGCAACTTAATTCATTTGGGTAACATTCCGATTGCAATAAGAGTATTTAGTTGTTTTATATGTTAAATAAGAAAATGTTCGAAAATGTGTATGATTCCAATCATAAATTTTTCTGCAGAAGAAGAAGTGTATTATGAAATTCTTTTAAACACACTGTTTCAGATCTCTTTAATTATGTATTATTTATTCTATTGAGATGAAAAGGAATTCCATTGTATTTTTAAAGGAAATTAAGATTACAATTTATGTGATCCACATATTTGTGATTAATACTTTCGGATATTGATAACAACAACATGAAATTTATGTTTATTGAATCTTAATGTCAGAAAGGATTGAGTCAGTACATTATTTTTAACACAATAATTTTTATTTACAATTCTTATCTTTTCAATTGTTTGTGTGACTAGTGGTCTCATAAATAGTCAATTCTATGACAAATCTAACACAAAAGTGATAATTGGATGATTGTTAGATTTTTAGGTGGCACTTACTTTCTCATCTCTGTGATGACTAGTTATTTATTAAGCAGTTTAATTTTTCAAATACATTATTAATCAAATTTTTTGTGTTTCTCATGAGTAACTATAATGTAGTCTGCAAACCTTCCAGTTTTTCAAACCATAATAAAATATATGCTTTCTCATAAGAGAAATGTGAAGCAAAATGATGATTCTGCAAGTATAGTAGTGATTATATCCTCACTATTATAAATAATTTATATCAAAAATTTGCTGAATTGTTTGTTCAGTACAGCATAATAATTTATATTTTATGAATAATTTAAAATTGTGAATGTCTTATAGAATATTCTGTAATTCTCACAATTATTATTTAAATAATTGGAATATTCAGAGATTTAATGCATTATTATAGAAAACATCAATGCTATTTTGCAGTTTTAGTTTAGAATTTTATAATATACGATTTAAATGCATGATTTATTTTATACTTTAAATTATGGCAACTAAAAGATAAATAATTAGAACAGAAATTAATTTGTCAATAATTTAAAATGTAGACTAGTAATGAGACCATAGTTGATGTTATTTTATATTTTAATTCAATTCTTAATTGTGTATAATTGTATGAATTGCATTTATCATAATTTTGTTTTTAGAATTTAATATGAATGAAAGTGTTGAGGAGATATAAAGGATTTAAGACTCAATAAACCAGAAGTTTATGGTATCGAGATTACAATGAAAAGCATTGTTATTTTGGATCATCTATAAAGAATTTGCGAAACTCGGTCAAAACAGGCGAGAACACGCAGTCAACAGCAATGGTCCTATTCTTCATAGCATTTCTCCAGCTAAAAGGTAGAGTCAGAAATACAATAGTCAGTATAGAAAACATTTCTGGAATTTGATGAAGCAATATTTACCATACAGTATTAGTGCAAACAGATTAAAGAACTGAAAACTGAAATAATGTTAAAAAATATACTGGTTAAAAAGATGTTATTAAATATGTATATTATATATAAGTTTATAATATCTTAATATAACAGCAATTATGTATTACAGATTATATTTTATTAGAATATACAGTACACATATGCATATATCAATTCAGTAATATTGTTATTAGTAATTTTGTAAAATCATTACTAAAATTTTATTAGTTAAATTCTGATAGATTATCAACATTGAGATCATTATTACAATATTATTAGTCTATTGTATTTTTCAGAATGAAGTTTAAGCTTATTTATTATTTTAAATATAAAAAATTAGATCAATAATTAATGATGTCTATTGAATTAAATAGAAAGCATTTATAAATTTACAATCATCAGAAATTTTGTATTACTGTAAATGTTGTTTGAAATGTCTATTCATTGACAGATTTTAAGAATGGTGTCTGTTTGCAATATTGATATTATTATAATGATAATACATTATTTAAAAACAAACTTTCTCTTTGATCTTTGAGATCATTGTGAATTTCAGCCCATTAATCTTCCTAAATCATGTGAAATTTTCAGCATTCCATATCAATTTGTAAAGTTGATCAATGGATATGAACTTTAAATGGATCAATTGTAAATTCAGTGTTGCATTTCATTGTAAATTGGCTACAGAGCAATTTTTGTACATATGATATATATTACATAACATATTAATTATAATTTGTAAATGTTAATTAACAATAATGTCAATGTTGAAACAAATTGTTATTAATTAATGTTATTCTTAAAGTAACAACAGTTTTAAGCAATAGAGAAGATGGTATTATGGAACCCCATTTTCATTTTAGTGAATTGTAAACAAGGTATCATAACTACACCCACATTTTTTGTGCAAAAAGTACTGGTAACTATTAAACTAAATGTTCCTAATTGGATTTTTTGCTAGTGTAACTATAAGTATGGTTTTTGAAGGCTTTTGTACAAAAAGTCAGAAAGTAGGCTTAGAGAAAATCGGGTGGTAATATGGAATCTTACTGTATGTTTTCAAAAAATGCTTTAATGTATCCAAAAACAAATAGGAAAATACAAAGAATGTTAAATAATTACAAAATTATTTACTCCAATGTATTTTATCGAAAAAATGCTTTTATAATAGAAAAATATGACCTCCATCAACAATATATATTCTAGCAGCTCTTTTTCAATATTCTCAGGAAGAATTGGCTTTCTACCTAGTGTCTTTTTCACACATTGCTCCGATGAATGTCTGCTTGCAAATAGAGAGTTCGGACGAGTTGTGTTCCCAGAGCAGTTGGGTTCCATATTAAAAGCACCAATGGAATTGCATCTTGAATTAACTTATGTCTGTCAAGATCAAATTTTAAAAAACGTGAACATCACACAGATTAATATGTATCTCTAAGTCTCTGGAATGGAATACATGCACCAGTGAACCTACAACTACACGATTTATATTTTAAAAATAATTAAATTCACTTAGCATTCAAAATTTGAAAATTTTGAAAAACACAAATTTGCTGATTCACTACGGACAACCATTTCACTTCACTTAAACGGTTGTGCACAACAAGGGGAAAACCTTGCTATGGATGTCTGCCTAGTTCAGTTCAGCCACAATCCGCTACAGTTTGCCTTTATTATCAGTTCGAAAGGAGTGGTTCCATAATACCTGCAGTGTTCCATAATACCACCTTTTCCTCTAATAATAAAGTTTTAATTAGAATTTTAAAATACCATATTATTGATTTGATATTTACAGTATTTCATTGAAATTTATGTTATTGCTATATATTATTATATAGTTTGAATAAATAATATTTAACATAATGTATGCTTGAAATTCATAGTTTTGAAACAGTTTAGCAGTTGCAGTATTATGTATTAAAATAATATAAAGTTTAAAATAGAATAATAATTAACCCAGTAAAGTTTTATATTGAAAAGACATTAAATAAATGAGTTAAGAATATGCATACATATGAAAATTTCTGTACTCTTAAATGCATTATATATAATTGTGATTTGGAAATATTTTCAGTACTCATCATAAAAGTGTGTTAAAATTTGAGATAGATACTTTAGAAGTTGTAAAAATATCACTTTATTCTTTTTTAACAAATTAGACAAAACTGATATTTTCTAAATATTCTTGCTATTATAAATTGATCCAAATGTAATTTAATTTTTAAATTTAAATGGACTTCTTAAAAATGGCTATAAATTAAATATTAAATTATAAATTATATATTAAATTATAATTAAATATGTCTTCAGTACACATTACTATAAGTTTCAAGATTAGAAATACAATCAATAGTATTTAGTTTCATAATAATCAAAAGAAAAAAAGGGTAAAATCAGATATTCTTAACTTAATATAATCTGGTAGAAATGTAATCATTGATTTAAAAGACATTCAGCATGGGTACACAAAATGTATTAGTGCACATTGTCTTATTCAATGTCAGCACATTGTCCACAATTGTTCATTATTGCCAGTGGAAGAATTTTCATGTCACTTGTTAACATGTAAAATGATTCTACTCTTTTAGTAGTGCAAATCATGTCTCAAGCTGAATTCCTCCATTGAAAGAAGGGTCAACAGAAATTGGGAACACTACAATGAGTGTGTATTGATTCCACAAGTGTGAAAAATTTAGAAGATAGTTAATTTTAATATTTTTTGGTCTTTTTACAATCTCATTTTGAAGTATGGAAAAGTTTTCAAAAATTATATTATATATACTCAGAATAATTCCCATTTGTCATGCATTGCGTTTAATGCATTAATATGGTGTATGATAACATTATGCAAAAACATGTAGTGCATTTTGTGTGTACATGTCAAATGTGCCTAAACTTATTTATAAAAAATATCAACATTTGATAGCAATGAACCTGAACCTGATATTTACAAAAATTCTTTTATAAAAAGTAATTAAACTTCAATTATATGAATAATAAGTTAAATATTCTTGAATAAAATTCTTGATTTGCTCTTTTATATGTTGTTTCAGCAAGAGCCATCAATTTAATGTGTTAGGTTTAAATTTGTTAATTTATTGAATATAAGTATTTCAAGTAATTTAAATATTTATTGAAAACTTTGTCTTTAAATAATGAAATTTACGTAAATGTCTGATTGAACTTACTAACTGAAAGTATAGAATTTTATTTATAAAATATCTATTTTACTCAACATGGAATTGATAAAAAGATATGTTTATTGCATACTATTTTAAGAAATAATGTACTGCTTGAAGACAAAATTTTTTAACAAATTAATTTAATTTTTTACAAAATATATTGAAGTATAATTCTAACATAACTCAAAATAATAACCAAATTATTGAGCTAACTAGCAGACCCCGCCATGCATTGTTGTGGCTCAAAATGTATCTATTATAAATGTATAACACTTCCCCTTTGGGGATGGGAATTTTTCGAAAAATCCCTTCTTAGTGTACATTCTCTTGATGTACCCTATTAAAATGCAATCAAAAACGCAAAAAACAGCATCTAAAATAGTATAATAGAAGCCAATTTCTTCACAGTAAGCCTTAATCCTGTCCATCTCCCCCAGGGGGGAATTTCGACATGCATATTATATAAAAACACGTGCGTATTCGAATGCAGCGTTGTGTCAAAATTTCAAATAAATCGGTAGGAACAAATGAACATTACATTTTTATTTATATAGATAGATAGAAGATGATCTGTTTTAGTTCATCCTCAGAGAAAAGCATGTTTCACAGAAAAGCAAACTTAGGGCGTTGTACTTGTAGCGCCATCTGTTGGACATAAAAACCTTAACCCTAGATGATATCTTTTAATTTATATGAATGTTTAATGGAATAATACAAGGTCTGTTCAAAAAGTATCGGACCTTTGGTCGGCAAAAATAAATTTATTGACTTTGAGGTACAAAACCCTAATCCCCTTCAAAGTAGTCTCCTTGGTAATGTATACACTTCTCCCAGCGTTCCTGCCATTGCTGGAAACACTGCTGGAACGCATCTTTTGGAATGGCCATCAGCCGGTCCGTCGCATTCCGCACGATGTCTTCTCTCGACTAAATTCGGGTTCCTTTTAGCGGCATTTTCAGCTTGGGAAATAGCCAAAGGTCACACGGAGCCATGTGGAGAGAGTACGGAGCGTGACGAACCACAGGAGTTTTGTGTTTGGCGACGAAAGCCCGAATCAGATGAGCAGAATGGGCGGATGAATTATCACGATGGAGCTGCCAAGTTTTGATCGACCACAGATCCGGTCGTTTGCGTCGCACTGTATCGGAAAGACGACGAAAAAACTGTCAACATGACCTTTGATATTGCTGCGGACCTGCCGCGCTTTTTTTGGCCTTGAGGATCGTCCCCGAAAGCCTGCTGAATCTAAATCCGACGAGAGCGCACTACATTACCTCACTCATAGGCCGATTGCCAACGACTGACGCTTCCTGCAGGCGGGAAAAAATTCAGGGCTGTGCATGACTGTCCCCTCCACAACTCCACCAAAGGAGTCACTCATAGGCCGATTGCCAACGACTGACGCTTCCTGCAGGCGGGAAAAAATTCAGGGCTGTGCATGACTGTCCCCTCCACAACTCCACCGAAGGAGGCCTCTCGCGCATTATTGGTTTACGCGGAAAAAAATAAGGTCCGATACTTTTTGAACAGACCTTGTATACAGCCTATGTCCACCCTGAAGTTCCATTCTAAATATTGGTGAAAGAATTTTTGAAATTGGATGAGTAGTTTCAGAGTTTACCCGCTACATACAAACTTACAAACATTACCTATTTATAATATTAGTATATACTAAACAATAAATCATAAATTCCTTGAAAATTTTATAGCAAAATGTATTTGTATATATAACATATACCTAAGTAAATAAAACTGAGAGGCTGGTTCTAGTTAAAAAAAATACCTGTATATATTGAAAGAATATACATTATTTAAAAAAAATAAAATGTAGTAAAAAGCAACCATAAAATCAAATTACAAAAATAAATATAAAGCATTAATGCTGTAATGAATTTAAAAATAAACAAAAACCCTTTCACTAGTCCAGCACAACCTAATATATATAGAAGCAACGATGCGGAACTTGAAGAAAAGGATTGATGAACACAAATACTCAGTGAATAGAAGCGTTGATAGTACGGTCCTTGCAGCATTTGTGAAGCAGCAGGACATCACAGTATTCTGGGATCAAGTGGCAATTATTAAACATACAAGATCCATACAAGCAGTGAGACACCTGGAAAAAGTAGAGATACACAAAGTGCAGATGACTGCACAGTGCATCAATCACAGGGATGCTGACAGTTTATCAGCATCCTGGAAGTCCTTTTATGATAACATGGATTAACAGTTGCAATCACATAGATAGCATTATTAATTGGTTTTATAATATTTACTTGATGTATACTTTTCGTTTATTTTTAATTATTTGGTTTATACTTTTCATTTTTGAGAATGGACATGCGCTTTACTGTTAACTCGTGCATCTGCACTTTGAATTTTTGTATTATTTGAATACTCTGTTCGTTATATTGATGGAAACTGAACTGAAGAAAATCGCTTAAATCGGTCGAAAACATTTTTAACATATTAAACGTGCTGGACTAGTGAAAGGTGTTTGTTTATTTTTAAATTATTTAATTAGTTCCAGTAAGCATTTATTTAGCTGTAATGAATATTGAAATGCAGTAATTATTGCATTACAGTATTTATATTTTATTTTTATAAACAGAGCTGCTCATTTTTATAAATATAGACGTAATTAATACAGTAGAGCCTCAAAAACTCGGCACTCTATAACCCGACACTCCGGATAACTCGGCCACACCCTGGCAGGGCAAAAAAATCCTTAGTTAATTAATTTTCATTATAGACAGCTTTATGCCTCATAAAGTATTTTTCTGGGGTCTTCGGTAAATTACTGTACACAGTGTATTCATTCATTTTCATGTAGTAAAGGCTCTATGCCTTCATAAAGGTTGTACTTTTCCTTTGTTTAAGGGTATTTGGGCATTTTATTCTCTGTTGTATTCTCAAGTAAACAATACATACAAATACAGTACAGTATTTTCTGAGGAAACACTCATACTTAGTTTTTTAACCTCATTCCCGATAACCCGGCATTTTCAGAAACTCGGCCACCCTTCGGTCCACATTAGGCCGAGTTTTTGAGGCTCTACTGTATACGGTATAACAATGCTGCAATTAATTAATGAATTAATTCTTTGGAATAAGAATTTTATATTTTACCATAGTTTTCATAGTAATTTTAGAAAAATAAATATATAAATAATTTATTTATTTTTCTCTATTAAAATGTATTAAAATAATTTTTAAGAAGTTTTGTATGAATATTTGAGATGGCATTGAGTAACTGATACAATTTCATAAAATCAATATTGTGATTGCAGTGTACTGTAAGAGTACAGATTTGAGCAACACAAACTTTGCAATATGTGTGACGTAATTTGAATTTTATTAGATTAAGAGAATTCTTGACTAGAAAAATATTAAATTCTTCTAGCCTAAAAATCATTAAGTATGTTATATTAATACAGTGGTGCCTCGTACAACGTACTTAATCCGTTCCAGGTGCACGTCCGTTAAGTGAAACGTCCGTTATACGAAACGCATTTTCCCATAGAAATACATGTTAAAACATATAATTCGTTCCGCAGCATAAAATAACCGTACTGTACCATAAAAAATGAAAATGGAGCAGACACCAATTATGCCGGGTAGTCAGATGTTGTGAGGAGGAGGTGGAAGAACACTTTCTTTACACATTCATACAGATACAGACTTTTTACACATTGCAGCGGGTCTTTTTTTATTGTTTTTTAATCGGAGTCAGATTCAGGAGAGGCTACCGGAACTTGCAGGGTCAACTTCTCTTGTTCCATCCTTTGTTTTTTGCCCGCTGGCTTCTTGAAAAACATGACCAAGGTGGTCTGTTTCTCTTTCTTCTTTAACACCTGTCGGAAATGACGGACAAAGGTGTCATCGTAGAGATCATTGATCCTGTTGGCCTCAGCTCTGTTTGGATAATGAGTGTTGGTAAACTCCTGAACCTCTCCCCATTCGACAAGAAAGTTTTTGTCAACTTTCACTCCTGATGATTTCTTGCTTTGTTTCAATTGAAATCACCTTTCTGTTTTTTTAGAAGCCATGATGCATTATAAATGACTTAACTTGCCAGATTATATGATACGAATAATTCTTTATTAATTAAGATCACTAAACACTTCTACGAGCTACTCTCGCTCCGTTTGTTTTTTACAACCTCTTTTCGTCCCGCCACCTCGGCATCTACACAATTACATTTCGTTTATTTGAATCGTCAACATATACTGTATTACATTACATTTAATGTTTATTTAAATCATCAACATATATTACATTACATTTCTACTTCAGATATACTAATAATACATTCTAATAATACTAATATATCCTAAAAATAGCAGATTGTCATTGGCAATGGCAAAAGAGAGGAAATATCATTCGCACTTGTTTGAAGAAAGTCCATTGTTCGTCTCACGTAACTGCCGAACGGAAAGTACGTTGTTCGCAGCAAGTCCGTTGCTCGAGTCACGTAACGGTCAAACAGAAAGTCCGTTATTCGCAGCGTCCGTTATTCGAGGCGTACGTTATACGAGGCACCACTGTATATTGATATAACATAACTTAAGCCTGAAATTATGTAATCAAACATAAATTTAGTCCAAAAATAATTTGGCGGTTTTATCATAGGCTACTTTTATTTTAATTAATAGTGAAATTTTGCCTGAATGTAGACAGTGATGCTTTTGGTATGAGACTTTCAGTTTTACTTTATTATATAAAATAAACTAAATGAATAATTTTATCATTTTTAATAATGCTTACATTTGAATTAGTTCTAATAATATATTTTTATGCCAACATTTGCATATATTTTTAAGCTTAGTTTATATTTCAGGAACTTTTAAAAAATTTTGTTAATCTAATTATTGTTGATATGATCTCTAACAGCTGAATGTTTTAAATTTTTTGACTAATGGACTATTGTAGTCAATAGAAATTGCAAGAATTTTGTAAATATAATTTTTTTAATATATAAAACAAAAAAAAGAAGAACATTAATCACAATCAAAGTAATAAAAATTTATATTTTTAATACAGATATGCTCAGAAATGTCTTAAACAGTGTATTGATTTTAAAATTTAAATTACAAAATGTGTTTCTAGCACATTAAAAGTTATGAAAAAGAAAATGATCAATGTAATCTATGCTGGAAAAATGATGAATTATATTTATTATATGGAATTCATTTTGTTTAAATTTCTCAAGAAATTTTTCAAAAAATTTTTACTATAATGAAAATACTATTAATGTCTAAAGATATCTCATTAAGAAACCAACTTTACTCTTTATACAACGTTAATTTATTCTCTTATATATACAGTAAAAACTATACATGGTAATTTAATTAAGTAATTAAAAATTAAAAACCTATGGAATCAGTTATTTTTACCTTTATGAAGACTGCAATGTGCACATATATTTTCAAAACAAATGAGATTCTAATAAGTATGGTAAGTTTTTAGCAAGGAATTGAATGAAAGCAATATTAGTTTGCCTTGTATCTGAAGCCTTTGAGAAATGTATTATTTTATTTGAAATGAATATTATTAATGTTGAGCAGTTCAAAAATAATTTCAAGAAGAAGAAGAAAGGCAAATAATTTATTCAGGAATGTTTTTAAAAGAAGTAATTGGAAGCTTAGAAGAAGAATATAATTTTTCATAGAAGCTTGAAAACAGAACCATATTTTCAATGAATTAAAGCATATTTAGAGAAAATTACCAGCATACAGCATACATATCAGATATTGTATCAGTAAACATAACACATGGTGTTCAATAAGTGTGAAACTAATGGTAAAAATATTTGTGCTGATGTTGATCCAATATGGAGATCAACATCAGGACACCAGAGCTCAAAAGAATCTAAGAAATATGGTACAGTGACTCAGAAATTGCATGGAGAATCAGGATAGACACTTGGAGCCATATTGTAAAGAATAAAAGAAAAGTAGGCAATAAATAAAGCATTTATAATGTAAATCCTATTGATTCCAGACTTTTCAGACAGCCTGTAAAACTGAAAAGATTAGAAGAATCAAAAGTGGAGGCAATTAATTATAAATATCTTTGTAAAATTAGTAGGAAATAAGCTGGATTAGTTATTGATAAAATTAAATTTTAAATAATTGAATAAAATGAATGTTACAGAGAAAGTAAAAAATTCCAAGTAATAGTCAATAACAAGAATGGCAAACCCATGGCAAGTTAGCCCTTCTGGCACTTAACATGTCATACAGATTTTATTTATTTTTTACTGCATATATTTCATTTTATCTTAATTACAGTTTTCTATTATAGTTCTATATTCATTTCAGTATATTATTATCCTCTTATCAATCAGCTTTTTAAATTTATTCTAATTAAAGTATATTCACTTTATTTCTTTAAAAATATTTGAAGTATAAATGTAACAAGCTTTAAAATAATTTAAGTTAATTATGTCTACTACTCTGCATTCAAATTCAAAAAGATTTACCATCTCTGATCTATGAGATCTTGATAGAATCATCTTGAATATATTAAGATAAGAAGAAACAGAAAGATTGATTGATTTGAATTACAAGTGAGGCAGAATTACAAGTGAATTGTTTCTTAAAGTAGCAATAGTTATTAAATATTAGTTTTTGTAAATTACTCTTACTTTAGCACAGTTCTGCATCTTTAAGACCAGTGTTCTGTGGGATTGGCCATAAGTGATGTAATGTGGATATGGGTGGTAGATATGCAGGTAATCATTATGATGCATTACAAGGTGAGGGAAATTTACAAAAACTTTATGTAATGCAGCGGTTCCCAATGGGTCAATATCAACCCCCTGGGTATCGATGAAATCTTGGAAGGGGTCAGTAAACCTGTAGGGGTCAGTTGGGATCAATGACCCTTTAAGAGTCTTTTGAGGATCGATGAACTATTACTAGTCAACTAGGATCAATTAAATAAGATCTATGCAGTATTATTATATTTTATTTTAAAATACATTTTTCTTAACTAACTTCATCATTTTCGTATCGTTCAGTTTTGTTGAGTGTTTTTGTTCAGCTAGCAAATTTTACTATGTACTGTACAGTAATACGGGCCCTTTAGGCATCATGTGAACACTACCTGACCACNCTGAAGGAGATCGAATTTTAGCGTCCAGATGTTATATTCTTAGTTATAATATAAAAAACGCCAGTGCAGAAACGACAATGATGGAAACAGTTCGTAAAATAGCGGATGATAGTAAATTTAAAGTATACGTACATGACCCATGGTTTGTTTATTATGACCAATACTTAAATGTAACAACAACTTGCATTCAGACAGTATGCCTTTCCGCATTATTGATATCCCTAGTACTTGTCTTATTCATACCAAATTTTACATGTACTATATGTGTCATTTTAACTGTAGTCTCCATAGAGGTGTGTATAGTTGGATACATGTCTCTTTGGAACGTTAATGTTGACACTATTTCCATGATCATTCTAGTTATGAGTGCGGGATTTTGTGTAGATTATTCCGCTCACATCACGTACGCTTACATAAGTAGCGAAGAAAGTGACCCTGCGGGTAAGATGAGATACGCATTATACGCAGCGGGTTATCCAATAATTCAAGGATGTGCTTCGACAATTCTAGGTGTATCGGTTCTGTATTTCGGTTGTAGTTACTTGTTTGTTATATTTTTCAAAATTTTGCTTCTAACAATGACATTTTCTGCATTCCACGGCTTAATTTTGTTGCCAGTAATTCTTAGCACTGGAGATTCTATAGCGCTTTCTTGGAAAAATAAAAGGAATAGAAAAAACTTTCGTATAATAAAGCATAAAGACAATAATTTGACAAATAATAATGATCAAAAAGACGTTGAATCATCTTTTATTGAGGAATAATTAATATTTATTTTATCACATTTATAGCTTTCGTAGATAATGAGATAAATTATTTAATTTTAATTATTTCTTATTGTTCAAAAGTCTTGTTGAGTGTTTTTGTGCAGCTAGCAAGTTTTACAATGCAATACAAGCTTTTTAGGCTACCTGTTGTTCACACGAACACTATGTGACCATCATATGCAATCCCTTTTGTTTCAGTGAACAACGTTCTAGAGTGGATTTAGAGTGCAACCAGTAAGGTCAAAATTTAAACAGACATTAGTTTTATATTTATTTTATGGAAGATACAATTATTTGCACAAATTAATATATTTTTATAAACTGTAAGTATATATTTACATAAATAATAATTATTTGTCATATGCAATTGCCTCATTATTTTTATTTAATTGTAAGGAATTTAATAAAAATGTCAGTACCAAAAAGAAAGTGCTGGCAGTATTCCAAAAAATATTTAAGCTAGGGTTTATTCCTACTGTAGGAAATGATACAATGCCTCTATGTCTCATCTGAAAAAACATTTACTAATGATCCTATGAAGACACCCGAATGAGAGAGCACATTGAAAGACTGCATCATAATCAAAAAGGAAATAATTTAGAGTATTTTAAAAATTTTAAAGAAAAATTTCTTTTAAGTTCAAAAATGTGATTTAAATCATTTTTTAAATCATCCACTTTTAAAAATGTTGCATCTTACAACATATCACTTTTAATTTCAAAAGGAGGATATCTTCATACTATTGGTGAAAAATTAATTTTACCTGCAGAAAGAGAGGTATGAAGATAGACCCAGATCTAATATTAAAAATTATTCTGCTAATAAATAACACTGTACAATGTTGCATTGACAAAATGGCAGAGGATATTAAAAAGTCTTTATTATTTGATCTACAAACAAATAAATTTGTCATTCAGTTAGACGAGGCAACAGTTGGAAGAATGAGCATATTGATGATTTATGTTCACTATTATAGCTCACGAAAAGTAGAAATAACAGAAGAATTTCTTACTGCTGAACAATTAGAGATTTACATAACAGGTGAAAATATTTTTGTTATGAAAAATTTTTTGACAAATATAAAATACCTATTTCCAATATAATTGCAACATCTTGTGATGAAGCACCTGCAATAATTGGTAAATACTGTATAGAGGATTTCTAGCTCATTTGAAGGAAAAAGTTCAGAACATTCAAATAGGTGCATTGTGTTTTGCACCGACAACATTTAGTTGCATAAAAAAAAAATAATGAAAAACTTCATGATGTTCTAGATATGTGCATAAAAACTATAAATATTACAAAATCAAAATCTTTAAATAATCGTCTTTTTGCACAGTTATGTTATAGCAATGACAAAATATATAATAGTTCACATTTTCATACAGGTATGTGTTGGCTGTCTAAAGGTGATTTTTTACAGAGGTTAGTTGAAATTTTTGATACAGTTATAGAATTTATCAATGAAATCGATGAACTCATGGGAATGCTATTATTAGATTTAAAAAGTCATATATATATTTTATTTAGCAGATATGTTTTCTCAATTTAACAATATCCAAAATAAATTACAAGAAAAAAATATTAATCATATTCAAGCACAGACAATTATTCTTGGATTTCGTTCTAAAATTGATATTTTTTTATAACCACACTAAACCAATCAGATTTTTGTTATTTTGAAAATTTAAGACAGCTATCTATTTTCAAAAAAGATATGAATGTTTAAAGATCTTGAAAACTTGGATGTGCCATCATAAATTGTTGAGCCATATGAATGTGACATAACTGAAATAGATATTTCTTTACAAGAAGAATTAATTGAAATTAGAGATCTCAAATGCTTTGTTCAAACAAAAAGATATGCAAAACTTTGGAATTAAAAAATAAAAGGCAAAAATGCTTAGGATTAAAACATATACTTGAGCCCTTATTGTTTGCTTTTCTGAATTCTTATTTAGTGAAGGCCAGTTTCATCCCAGTGAATAATTTAGTAAGAAAAATAGAAGTAAATTAAATATATCAGAATTCAGCGATTTACAAATAATAATTTAAGTAATTCTGAATCAACATTTCAAACAGTATATCTAAACATCAAGCCCGACCATTTTATTAATAATATAAATATATGATATTATTTTCTTTTATTATTATATAGACCTACATTTTGTACTATTGTTTCTAAATATTTTGTTTTCTATTTTCTATTACTGACTTCATATTTGTATGTAATAAATATTATTTTGTACAGTAACTTATCAGAATATTTTACTCATTTCAGTTGGTCAAACAAAATTTTATTAAAGCTAATACAATACACTACTGACTAAAAAATCTAAACATTCACTTATAGTAACTGAAATTTTCAACTCCATGTTTTGGGTGCTATATAGAGGAATAATCCTGCTTATTTTTCATTGAAGATATTTTATCCTTTTTAATACTTATTTTGTGTTGAAGACTAAAAACAAGTTGAAATACCTAGATTGCCCTTCCATCTGAGCAAAATCTAAATTTAACACTTTTTATATACTATACACATATTGTTTTAGAATTATAGTAATAATTGTGTGAAATGGAGTTTATAGAAACATTTTTTCCTTGTAAGGGTCGATGCTTAAAAAGAGGTTGGGAACCCCTGATCTAATGCTAGGATCTTTAGGCCCTGTACACACTAGGCGTTTTTCAACGTGCGTTTTAAAGAACCAAGAGTTTTATGTAGCCGTACACACTCAAACGCCAAGCGCGCGTTAAACGAGCGTTTAACGCGCGTTTATAGATTTTTGTTAAAACGTGCGTTTTGCGGGCACTTTACGGGCGCTTTGAGATATATGTGCTGCCTTATAGCGACAATGGAGGAGCACACACAATCAATTACTTTCTCGTCCATTTCCAAACTGAGCCAGTGCTAAACGCCGAACTAACGCTCGTCGAACGCCGAGCTAACGCGGGTTTAACGCGCGTTGAAAAACGCCTAGTGTGTACAGGGCCTTATATTGACTGTGGTGTTAATTAAATATATAGAGAGTAAGCTACTGATAGTTTTTTCACTAAATGGTGACAACTTCACTAAGTGGTTAGCTATAGCTTTCATTTTTTAATTCTCTAAAAAACAAAAGTAAAAAAATTTTAATTTAAAAGAAATTATATCTGTAATAGACAAGGCAAAATAAACCAATATCCAGCACAAAAATTTAAGGTAGCTAATGTTTTTCCCTCTCTCTTTCTTACATCACTCATCTCAACATGTGTACAACAATCCCCTTTGTTTTAACAACTGCAGTGGTCAGTTAGCCTGAAGATGTCTGTTTAACAAGAAAATGTTAGCTGTCTTACATTTTTGTGCTGGATATTGGTTTATTTTGCCTTGTTTTTTTAAGTATATTCAGTTTTGAATAGTTGTCTACCATTTAAACCAGATATAGACTAAATTTAAATTTGAAATTTTATTTATTATCTATTATCAACAGTCAAATGATTTCTAATGGATTTTGTTCAAAAATGGAATTAAATTTCTGAAGATATAAAGTATTATGAATGGATTAATGAGGAACATGTAGATACAGATAGTATGGGTAATACTATTTTAACTAATACTATCTTTGTTAATATAATGAATAATAATTTTGTTTAGTGGAAATGATATTTTATAAAGATGTTTGTAAAGAAGGCAATAGTGGAACTCCAGTGATACCACTCAAAGATGCTTTTATCAATCCTTGGGTAACATTGATTCATTTTAATTCTGAATTGTTGCATGAAGAACTGTACCATACTGTTTACATCACCACTTTGTACATTATACATGTAATTAATAATGCAATGTTCAATATCCTCTGCTGTTTATTATTCCCTAGTACAATTAAGGGTGCTATTGAGGATATGCATTATGTAATTTTCAGAGTGGTTGTGTTTGACAGCATTACAGAGGATTACAGGGGAGTGTAATGGTAGTTAAAAAGTATAAAAACAGTGTTACATAATTTTTGCACAATCCCTAAGGATAATATAGAAATATCAATGCAGATAATATTTATAGTTATTCCTAGGGTTGCCATAAGTTCAAATCTATAAATTGGGATATTGTAAGTGAGGTAAAACTGTGGTAAAATTTGATGGATACCCAGCTTTAGATAAGCAGTAACCATCCTGAAAAACAAGTGAATATTTCTAATTGAACTAATTTTATGTAATTACCAATTATTTAGCATTTTTTATTATTTGTTGAACCAATTGTTTAACCTTAAATATTTCAACTAAGCTTTTGTTACAAAACCAGGCTGTTCCTATTATAGATATGACCAAACTCATGATGGATATGATTAAAAATAATTATCTTAGAAAAAACAGTAAAAAAATAAACAAAAATAAATACTAAACTATGGCCAAATGTAACCATTGATCCATCATTGATGCTTGCACAAAGCTATTGATAATTTTAAAGTCATTGCACAGACTACACAGTGCCAACAGAATACACTGTGTGCAACATAGGTTACTAAAGAGGACACATGGCATATGCATGTACAACATCTGCAGTCAGTATCATTTGAAATTCTTATTTAAATGTTTTTAATACAAATTAGAATATTTTTGGATAGAAATGGACAAATCTAGACATTTCAGAAAAAATTTTGTAATTGGGATGAAGTCTTCCAAATCCGGACATATGGCAACCCTAACTATTCCATAAATTATCATCATACTTTTAATATAATATCTGTTATTGTA
The DNA here is from genome assembly GCF_000671375.1 of Centruroides sculpturatus. NCBI lineage: Eukaryota > Metazoa > Arthropoda > Arachnida > Scorpiones > Buthidae > Centruroides > Centruroides sculpturatus. The sequence continues at coordinate 651,025 of NW_019384391.1, read as the reverse complement.
TAATGATAATGTATAGTATTAATTATAGAGGAATATGAATAAGTAGATTGAAATACAATGGCAAATGTATAGGAATAAAAAATAGGGTTGTAGAATACTATTTTAACTAATACTATTTTTGTTAATATAAAGAATAATAATGTTTTTAGTGAAAGAGTATTTTATAAAGATGCAATTGAAGAAAACTTAAATGTATATTAGATAAAGGAGCTACAGAAAATAATTCTAAATATATTATCAAAATAATTAAGTAAATTAACAACTCTCTTTTTAGTTATAAAATAATCTCTCTTTTATTAGATATAATGCATTAGAAATAATAAAGTAATTAAATTATTATTGCTAATAAAGCAGATATGTGTATTAAGAAAATATTTATATGTATATATTTTTATATATAATTTAACATAACAAATTCAGATGCTCAGTTTAATCAAAAAATTAAGTAAATAAATAATCAAAATCAAAGATAACTTTTCAGCTCAAACTTATTTTAGTAACTTTTATTAAAAGTTTATTACATTAAGTTTCAATAAATAATTATGTTAAATTTTAATAAAATTCATACATTTTCATATATTTTACTATACTAATCTGTTGCTCAATACTAGTTTTAAATGTGAATAAAAGAATGATATAAACTGGGAATAAAATTGTTAAAAAATAAATTGTGTAAATTCCAATTAAAACTTTTTTTGATTTTAACTGACATTTAGTGAATTGAAAGATTTGAAATAATTGCAAAATATAATTAAAAAGAATTTATTGTAGTTATCAAGTTTTGTACATAATCATAAAACATTATTTATATTTTCATTTGAATTAAAAATTGTAAAGCTAGGAAATAGCTTGTTATATGTTTAACAAATGAAATCTGGAATACAAAAAATTTTTGCAATATTTTGAAATTAGATATATTATTTATTTTATTTTCAAAAAATATATTAGATATGTGATGTAGCATTTATGTAAATATCAAAGAACAAGCATACTTAATTATCTTCTAGTATTAAATAAACAAGAGTTTGAAAATATACCACAAACTTCAGTTGTAATATCATTTAATATTATATTAAATGCTATTAAATATCATGCTTTATAATAATCATTTAATTAGCCAAATTCTAGCCTGATCTTTCAGGTGATCGTTGGTTAATTCATTGTAATATCTCTTATATTTAGAAATAAATGGAATAGAATTAGAGTTAAGGTGGATAAATTAAAATTATGTGATGGAAATATAGTAAGGAGATATATAATAATTATATAATAAATGATTATGTAATAATACAGTAGTACAGTATAAATAAAATAAATTATTATATTTCTTATATCAAGAATATATGATTAATAAATCAAAATCATTGTAATAAAAAATTATTTGATTTAGCAAAGAGAGGAGATCTTAGTCAAAGTCAAAACAAAATATCTTTATTTTCACCTGAACACACTGTGTGTTTCAGACCTGAAGGCCCCTCTTTGGCAGGTTTACAACATTGTATCTTAATCTTGTAAACCTTCTGAAGAGAAGTCTTCACAGATCTGAAACACACAGAGTGTTCAGGTGAAAATAAAGATATTATTTGATTTGTTCATAAAATATTGTATATTGTTAAATTTTGAATTTATTTATTTTTTATAAAATTTTGTTGGTTTATGTAGAAATTTAATTAATTATACACCAAATCTCTAATAAAAAAAAGAAAATATATTTTGAGATATAAAATACAGTCGACCCCCCTATAAGATCATTGATTATTCCGTTTTATATGAATTCCATGTTGTACGAGTCACTTAGATTTTACAAATACATGTACCGGGCTGTGAACGGCTCACGTATTTGTAAAATTTAAGTGACTCGTACAACATGGAATTCATATAAAACGGAATAATCAATGATCTTATACGGGGGTCGACTGTAAATTATCTAAATTAACAATAGCAATATATGCATAGCAATGCTATAAATTGTAACGCATCTAACACATAAAAAATGATTTACAAAAAACAATAATTGGTTTCATACAATCTATAGTAAAGTTATCTCACACTCAAGCAGTAATTCTGTAAAACTTGATCAACAGAAATCATAAATGTGTCATATAACACATTGGATACAAACAGAATGAGGCAATTGGGACTTTATCAAGAGCTGTTGACCATGCCAAAGGAGTAAAAAAGTTAAAGGAACCAATGGTCTACACAAGTATTTGCAGCGTACAGCCACCTAAAATCTGACCAGACTATTTGTTAAACATGTGATAGACTTAAGAGAGCACACAGCATGACTTGGATCTCAGCCTGGAAGTAGTTGGTGCAATGGCATTTATGTTTTATGAGTTTTTTCCATCTCTAGTAAAGTGGAAAACAGTTGATTTTTAACATTGTTTTGAGAAATAGTTCTGGAATTTTTTACTTTTAAGTTTTATTCTATTTTTGAGGGTCTTCAAAATTACAGATAGCTGATTTTGGGGGGACTATATCTTGCAAAGGTAAACATGTAGACTATCAGTTCCTTTAACCCTTCTCTGGATAAGATATTTTTAAAACAAAAATGGATAAGGTGAGTCCAATGGATTCAGCATGAATTCTTTGGAGTGATATACATTTTTCTTTTATGTTATTGTTATTTTAAACTACATTATTAGTACAAAACATGTTTTTTTTTTTTATTAATCCTTTGAATTACACTATGCCAATAAATTTTATTTCAACTTATTTTTACAAGTATGGCATATATTGCATACATCAAAATGTTGTTTTTCAATTCCAGACTTGTTCATAGGGCACATGAAATATTGTTTTTACTTTTCTAGTTCTTCTCCACTAGAACAGTATATCAGAGGTAACTTGTCTTTCTTATGGTGATCTAATCTTGAATTTTAATAATACTGTAAAATCTAATGCCCCACAATGCTTGAATGATCAGTGTCCCATAGCAGCTCTGAAAATAGGAAAACTGTAAACAGAATACCACAAAACCTTGAACTTGGGTCATTGAGTTTCAGACATTTTGCAGTAAGAAGTCCAAAAATGGTTGGATTTGTATTGTCAGATAGTTTTCATTGGTGTCTCAGATAATGGTTACTGTATACTCATATAGTTTCTTGGTTTGTAAACCAAACGATTTGTAAAATTATATCAGATGTTACAAATAAGTGAAAACTCAAGTATATCGATAACTTTTTTCCATGTCAAAGAATGACTTGGCCACTATGTAAATCACTTTTTATATTATTACATAATTGAGCTTTTGACAAGATAAAATGGAAGACCATGTTGGCCTACCATTGTATCCAAATATTGATCATCCTTTTCAAATTCAAAAGTGATTATATCGTCCAAAACATCTGATAATTTTGATTCGTGCCAGACTTTTCATAATTTTCTTCCTCAACATTACCAAATACAATCAGTTCATCGTCACCGAGGATATGTATAACTTCCTGAAATTCTTAATCAGACAAAACACAGTGAGACATTTTAACAATTAAAGTAGATGTTATCTCAAACAAAATAAATTTAATGTTACTTGCTACAAATATTTGTAATTTTACAGCAAGTAACTTNTACAGTCGACCCCCCTATAAGATCATTGATTATTCCGTTTTATATGAATTCCATGTTGTACGAGTCACTTAGATTTTACAAATACATGTACCGGGCTGTGAACGGCTCACGTATTTGTAAAATTTAAGTGACTCGTACAACATGGAATTCATATAAAACGGAATAATCAATGATCTTATACGGGGGTCGACTGTAAGTAATTTGGAACCTTTACAAGTAATTTATGTAAAAGATTTTATTAATTATTTTTAATTAATAATTTAGCAAACTTTTCACCTCCATGTTAATACACCAGTAATACAAAAAACTTGCTTCAAACAATAAAATAAAATTTCTTATAAGCAGGTTGTTTAATATTCCTTTATTTATTCTAACTGGTAAAGTTTTTTATTTAAATGAAGTTTTAATACTCCTCTAATTAGGAATGAAGTTAAAACAAATGTATTTAAAAATTCATAATTATTAATTTAATTATTTATTGACTTTAATGAACAAAAATCTAGATTTTATTCCAAAAGTAAGGAATTAAAAGTTAGGCTTTGGAACCTTCTGATATTTGTTTGTTAGTAAACATCAGAAAGTTACAGGAATCTAATTCTTACATAATATGAATTAGAATTTTTCATTTTAAAAAAATGAAAGTTAATTCAATACATGTATTGGTTGCATAACTGAAGCATTGACAACAGTTTTTCTTACCTACATGATAAGACTTACGATGACTTAGATATGACTATGAATAATTATTTCTACCAATATGAAAATATTAATTATATCTAATAAAAGGATTCTAATGTTTTTCTGCATTTCTAGCAGAGATGATGATGGGAATTTGAAACACACAACTTTTTCCATGTAGTAATGTAGTTTATATGCTTTTGATACCAGTGTTGTGTAGTTTACTAAATAATTCAATACTGATTACTGAAGTTATCATCCAGTAGTAACTTTGGTAATAACTATAATTGATGACTACTTGTAAAAATCAAATTATTCAACAAAGAGTAAATAATTTAAAATCATTTACCAGTAAATAGTCTGATTATATAAAAATTATTTTAATAAATGTTTAATAATAATTTTATTAATATGAAATTTAAACTGGATTATTGTGATTTCTAATAATTTACTTATTATGTTTAAAATATAAGGCATTAATAAATAATAATTTGTTTCAATGTAAACAATATGTAAATGTTTAATGTCAAAAAAATAATATTAACATGATTTAATATTAAAAGAAATATTATCTATTGTTTTATTATCCTTCAAATAAGATGCCAGGTTTTGTAGTCAATTTGAATAAAATAATGTAATATAATATATACTTTTAAGCTTAAAGCTATTTTGATTGGATAATACTTCTTAGCAACTATTGTATTAAAAAATTGTTAACGTATTTAAAATGTAAAAAAAAATTGATAAAATTCCTAAATTTTTGTAATAATAAATTTTACATATAATAAAAATGTAATTAAAATTGAAATTATTAATAAAATAATTTCAATGATTTTTAGCAATAGATTTATTTATAAATTAAAAAATTTTTCTTAATACATTAAATTATTTATTATATAGATTATGTACACAAATTATTACTTTTGAGAGTTTCATTTTTAAACTTGGTCCCATTTTGAAAATGTTCTTTAAAGAAATACTAGAATTTTGGATTCTGGAGTAATGCTCAAATGTTAAAATAAATTTTACTGTTATATTTTAAAGAATTTATCTTTAATATAACTGAATTTACAGTCGATTCCCCTATAACACTATTGATAATTCCGTTTTATAAGAATTCCATGTTGTACGAGTCACTTAGATTTTACAAATACTTGAGCTGTTCACAGCCCAGCACACGTATTTGTAAAATCTAAGTGACTCGTACAACATGGAATTCATATAAAATGGAATTATCAACAGTGTTATAGGGGGTCGAATGCAATTACATTCATATAATTCAAAAATACTAGGAAAATGATTTGACGAGTTCCAATTTTCAAAAGTACAGGTATACCTTGACTTACATCGTTTCGAGTTACGTCGTTCCTGATTATACGTCGTTTGTCAAAAAAGTATATGGAAAAATAAAAATCAAGTTTAAGTCATTTTATTCGACTTTACGTCTGTCCGCCACAAATATTGAAGTCATAATATCACTAGAAAGATGTTTAAAGCACATAAAATCATATTATAATATATACATTTACAAGTATATACTGTATTTACAGTATATGCATTCGTAAATTTAAATTACTTTTTTCTGTACTATATTAAAAACTAAAATTTATTTGTTTGTAAGCTTAAAATAGATTTTTATTTTAACCACATATTATTAAAAATGCATTAATAAATAAAATACAGAACAGGAATTGGTAATTTATGGTTTAGCCTAGTGGCAAGTAGATTCGAAGACAAGTAAATTTGACTTACGTCGTTTTTTGACTTAAAGTCGTTCTCCTGGAACCAATTACCGACGTAAGGCGAGGTATACCTGTACTAAAACAAAATTCATTTGCTATGGAAATTGTTAGCATATGTATTATTCGGCTGCAATTTTCAAATTGCAGACCTATAAATTTCCACTGCTGTCCTGCCTGTCTGTCCTTCCTTAATATTGAGAACGGAGTTAGCTAGATGAAAGTTGAGACAAATATGGAAAGTTTTTAGGGGCAGAAGACACTGATTAACTATATACAATCTTCTGATCTGAACTGGAAGTAACATGATTTCAATTCAAAATTTTTACAGAATGGTGTTAGATATGAATAGATGAACAGTATGACTGTTATTATCAGGAAAAGTATGATGTACAGAGGCAAGACACTACTAAAATCAAGAGCACATACTTAAATCAAATACAGTAATACCCCGAACTTACGCGATAGATGGGACTGAGCGGTAACCGCGTAAGTCGAATTCGCGTAAGTCGGGGTATTACTGTAATTGCAGCCCAGCATTNGTGGGGGGAGTGAGTAATCAAGGGTTGCGTGGCGCTCAAACAAAAGACGAATCGACGAGATTTGAAAATCGCGTAACTCCGGGTTCGCGTAAGTCGGGGTATTACTGTAATTGCAGCCCAGCATTGCGACAACATCACAATAATTTTTGCTCATCATTATTTTTATTTTTTTTGACAGCTACATGAAATATGCATTTTTAACCTAAAAATACTGATGATGATCAATCTTCAATAATGGGTACATAAATGTTAAAGATTAAGAATGTATTATTTTCCGTGAGTTTTAATTAATAAATTTTTATAAAAATTTTATTTGTTTAAATTCACTTTTAAAAATAAAAAGATTTAACTTATTATAATTGTGAGGTCGCTGATCCACGTCAGAAGGTCAGAATTATGGCGTTCCATTTCATAAGTGGGTGTGATTGGAACTGAGACAAACTCCACAGTTACACAATAATTTTCCAACCTGGAATTTTTAAAAATTCTTAATCAAATGTTAAGACATTTCATATTTCTTTTATTTTAAAGACAACAAAATAACACAAGTAAAAGCTTGATTCTTCTAATATTTTTTGTGTTTGTATATAATGCATATAAAAGATAACAGAAAGACATAAATCTTCATTTATGTATTTTTAAAATAAATTTCATCCTAAAGTCTGTATAACAGTTATTCAATAAACATGAAACAAATGCATTTTGGTCTCTTTCTTTGTTTAGACTTTCTAAATATTATGCATTATTTCTATTGGGTTGTTTGGAAAGTAATTTCATTTTTTTACCACTAGATGGATTAGTCATATTTTCCCGCCATTTTCATTCTAAACCGCATTATCATTATATATTTTGACAGCTAGCATTTTAAGGTTTATTTGTAAAAAATTTTGTTTGATTTTGTGCAATTGTTTATTTTTTGTGTCCCATCAAAGGTCGAAAGCAGCATTTTCGGCATATTTTGCTCTTTTATTACCGAAAAGGTAAGAATGCTGTTCAAGCGAGAAAAAAATTGTGTGACATGTATGGAGAAGATGTATTGACAGTACCAAAACTGGTTTATAAAATTTTGTTTCGGCAATTTCAATATTGAAGATGCACCACATTCTGGATGGCCAGTTGAAGCTAATGAAAACAAAATAAAGGCTCTGATTGAAGCAAACTGCCAAATAACAACAGGTGAAATCACTAAGAGATTAAATTTGTCAAATTGAACTGTTTATGATTACTTGAAACAAATTGGTTTCATTTCAAAGCTTGATATATGAGTTCCACATGTTCTTAAAGAGAGAGATGCTCTCTTTGGTGGGATTTTAAGAAAATTTTTTTTTTGAGCTTTTACTAGACAATTTAACAATTGATTCGAAAGTGTACTGCAATCGAGTAAACAAATTGAGTAATATCATCAAACAGAAAAGGTGGCCAGAATTGATCAACAAAATAGGTGTAGTGTTTTACCACGATAATGTCAAATTTCGCACAAGTTTGGTAACTCGTCAGAAACTGTTATAACTTAGATGGGACATGCTATCATACCAACCATATTTGCCAGATCGAGCACACTCAGATTATTACTTGTTCTGGTCTATACAAATTTTTTTAACTGTAAGACATTTANTCAAATTAATAAATAATCAAAAGTATAATCATAACTAAAACAATCACAGAATGATCATGAAAAACACTTTCTTCAAAGGATAACCACCCTAAAAAGAAAGCATGCCTAAAGTTACCATAAACTACTCAATTACATCCATGAGATCTGGATTAATTGAGAGCTCATATTTTCATCAAACAGCTCTGTAGAAAATCGTATCCAAAATATAAGAAACTTGCTAACTTAATTATGCTTACTAGAATTAGTTCATACTTTTTAATATAACATTTAAATTAATTAACATTGGAATGATCAATTACATAACTATTAAAATAAAGTTTAAGTGAAAGCGACTCACGATAACCAATTAACCAGAGTGCAAAAGGTCAATGTTTGAGAACATTTTCAAAGCTCTTTCTGGACTCTTCCTCAGGCTTCTTTTTTTATTTCAAACAAGCTGGCCATTAACTTTCTATCAAATGGTATATGATTTGGAATACAATACACACATCGTTCCAAGATATTTAAATAATATCTTGGAACGATGTGTTATACAAACAATACGATAAGTTTGAATGCGCATGCGTTCCATTTTCAATATGATTGCAAATTAAATATTATTGTCTAGTAGGACCTGCTACGCCATCAAAAAGCAGATCTTTTCTTTAAAATTAATGCAGGTAGTTCTGCATCCTGCCTTAAAAATTTAGTATTAGAAAATAATATAACTATACAGTTTTAAAATATTAAATGTACAGTAAAGTACCATTTCAACATCACAGTATTTTAAAATCTCAGTTTTACTTAAACATCAAACATGAATTGCTCTGCAATTCATGTTTGATGTTTCTGCAAAAACACAAAAATACTTGTATTTTAAGTATTAAAACAGATTTACCATTTTAATATTAATTTTCTAAATGCATAAGAAAATTAAGAATGAAAAATTAAAAATTTTTATATGATATGATAGGAGAATTAAATACTGTATTAATAAAATAGATTATGATAATGTGTAAAAAAGGATTCTTTGCAATTTTGGGTGCTCCAATTCAGAATCTAAGACCAAATGTATAAATGCTTTTCATTTTTTGTTTTAAGAAAAATTTGTAACATTGGATGAATCAACTTTCATTTCTCATCATGAAAATGTTAATTCTGCATACTATAAATGCATTATATTTATACCTTTGAAGAATTTTTGTCTAAATTTATGTAATATATTTTTTATATTTTGAGAGAAGAAAATATTTCAGATTTTAACTAGAAGTTATCTACATATACAGTATCTCAAGTCTGTAAAGAAAAATACATGGCAAATTATACTATGGTATATAAAAATTTCTATCAGAAGTGTCATTGTGATTACTACTAGAAAAACTAAGTAGATTTAAGTTTTAATTAACAATAACTGTTATAGTAGTGCCAAAGTACTATCAAAATATGAGGCATATAGTTTAAAAAATGGCAAACTCCACTTGAGTCTGGAACATAGGGTCTGTGAATATTATTGATTTTGAAACTAACCTCCAATTTTCACCTTCTTTTTTATCCCTTCTTACCTTTCTGTTGATAGTTTAGAAATTTATAACAATCATCATTGAAAAGAGCAGAAAAATACATAAGATCAAGTGCTTATCTAATTTTTTAAAAGATGGACTTAGTCGTTTTTGAAACTATATGTCTCGTATACTATTTTATCTTAATTTTTACACAGTAATATAAATTTATGATCTTCATTTAAGTAAAATTTTCGTTTTTAGAATCAAAACAAATTTTCTAAAAGTATAACATGCTTACTTCCTAGGCATTACTTTTCTATCATAAAAGTTTTAATTTATGATGAATTTGAATAATGTCTACATAATCTTTCTTAAATGTTTACACAGATATAATGTAAAATATGACTAGAAAGAAGAATTTAATATCAAAATCTGAAAAATTTTGATATAAAAAATATGAAATGCATTTGTTTTTTCATAGATATTAGATTTTATTTGTTTTTAATTTCAAATATGCTTCCTGTTCTATTCATTAAATCCATTACAGACTTGAAGATGGCCATTCAACATGGTCAAAAACATTCAATTTTTACTGGATTTAAGGTGATTTGATATTAATTTTAATATCTATATAATGATTATATATGATTAGTTAATTAATAATATATGATTATAAAATTTTATTTTATTATAATACAGTGAGTGATCAGTTAATGAACATAATCCGTTCCAAGACTATGTTTGTTACCCAAATTGTTCGTTAACTGATTATTGATTTACCGTAGATTCTTATGGAAATTTGATTAATTCACTCTAGAGACCCCAAAAAAATAAAATTTTATACTTTTTTACTATGTTTATTTATTTATAATAATAATATATACATACATTCTTGAATTTTTGTCATGTTTTTTCTGTTCATGGGACGTTAAAGAATCTGTCCAATGTCGATTGTTTTTTTTTCTTCTTCAGGATTTTTTGGAAGTAATTAATAGCATTGTCGTCATAGAGATTCCCAAGCCTGTTGTCCTGAACTTGGCTTGAATGCCATTAAAGATCATTATTCTGACATCCTCTCACTTCAAAAGATTTTTAATAGTGGATGTCTGCATTGGTCCTCTTTCGCCTTTTTTTTCCAGAAGAAAACACATTTCGCTGAGATTCTTGGTTCTTCATTCAAGCGTTCTTCTGACTTCAGATCAGTTTCAGGTTCCATTATGAGCTCTTTTATGTCATCTTCATTCATTTCCAATTCGAAATCTCTAGCAGTTGTCACAATTTTATCCATAATTCCAGAGACATCATCTCCATCTCCCTGAATGCAGGAGAGACACAGCTTTTGCCAAGCAGAATTCAGCTGTTTTATTTTATATCCTTTTGCCCTTTTTTTTTTAACTTTATCTTTATTTATTCCTGATACCGCCAGAGCATAATTGGGTTAAATACAGAGATATATCAAAGCACAGGTAAATACATACATAATAACAGAGAGATAACGTACAAACAGTGTGACAATAGAGAAGAAGTATGAACAGATGGTGAGATGACCGATACAAATCAACCAATATGATACATAGCTTGAAAGTAGAATAACATATACAGTAGTATAAAATAGACAATACTAATAGTAATAATAAACATTACACAGATATATACTGCAGCAGAATGAATAATGATATGTACAATAATATGCAGGGAGCAAATGAAGATAGTGCCTGATGACAGACTTGACCAATTTAATGAATGATGGAGCATATGTTATACTTATGAATCAATTTTTTGAATGCTTTGTAGGTGTCACTATCCTTAAGAAGGACATGAAGTTCACAAGGCCAATTAATACCCCTCTGGCTAAGAGTAAGGGCAAGCTCATGCCTAGCATCCTCAGTCATTGGACACATGTATATATAGTGCGCAACCCCATCACGGCAATTACAGATGTCCGTTGCAGATTTGCCAAACCTCTGCAAGTAGGCCCCAAATCTCTCATGCCCAGTGAAGAATTGAGTGGTTTCAAAGTCTGGACTAACCCAGTCGTGAAAAAGGTGGTCATGAATAGATGGAAAAAAGTTCCTGGCAAGGTCATTGTAGCTATCCCATCTCTGCTGCCAGAGATCCAAGCTGTAGTTCCAATGTTGGAGCTTAAGAAAAGAGGCAGGTAGCACTGAATACTTGAATGGGCCAGAGGTACTGATTGTTGCAGCCTCCCTGGCAAATCTTTCTGCCCTGTGGGCATGAAGAGGACTTTTGTAGCAAGCTCATATGGATTCCACCAGGTCGATAATGGGATGGCCAAGTGGTGAGGGATGGGGCCGACATATCCAGTCAGACCATCTCCAAAAAATTCCTGGGGAATTTTCGACCCAACTGGATTTGATCTCGGGTCCCCCAGAGTGGTAGGCTGACACCTTAACTGCTTGGTCATCTGGCCATCAGAATTCAACTGTCATTGAATGACTTCTGACCACGCCTTTTGAATGAGTCAGATAGCTTCATGAATATCAAATTTTTCTTTCCAAAATGTTTTTAATGTTATTGTTGAGGAGAACTTGCATGCTTCAAAACACTTTGAATTCTATCTCCTCATGTGGCAAATGTGGAGTTTGTTTTTTCAGTTCTTCAAAATTTTTTCTACCTTTCTCTTGAATGATAGTAATACTAGTTACATCTCTTTTCATTTCTCTTAGCTGCTTGAGCTTCTTGAGTATATGTTTCTTAGCTAAGATTGTGCCTACCATAGACCTTTCAAGCCATCAGAAAACAAGTGAAGACTAATCAGTATTCATTATTTTATGTCACTTTTTCTTGTGTTTGTTCTGTGAGGTGTTCGTTATCCAAACATAAAAATCTTTTGTGAAAGTGTTCCTTGTCCAATTTATTCACAGTTCAAAAACTGTTTGTTAACCAATCACCCACTGTATATATATATATATAGTAGAATCCTGTTAAGTTTTTGAAGGGACCATTCTAAAAAAACTTCTTATGTGGAAAAATTCTTATGCAAGAATTGTAAAAAAATAAAATTTATTTAAATGTAAAATACATTATTATATTAATATTTATTTATATGTAAAATAATCAAATTTATTTCAATATTAAGGTAATATAACATAACATAGTGTAACATAGTAGAATAGCAAGATTCTCTTACTACAGCAGGAACTTATTATGAGGGAAATTTTAACATACATCTTATGGTGTAAATGCCAAGACCAAAGAAATTGGACTTCTTATTCAGGAAAAACCTCTTAGGTGGGAACTTCTTAAATGGGTTACTGTATTACTAACTGTTGCAAGTCTTTAGCAAATCATAAGAAAGAGAATCAAAATCAGAAAATGTAATGAAAAATATTTGCATTTCTTAATTTTTGAATGAGACCCATCTCTAAGATCATTTGTTATACATTTCTGTTTATTAAGTATTAAATGTCTACTTAAAAAAGTAAAAAAAATTGACAAATTAAAAGCACATCATATAATAGTACATTTATTTGCTGTTTAAATTTCTAATTCAGAATACACATCTTCCACATAAACAGATTGCAAAGTAAGTTTTTTCCCCTCCTATCAAAAATCGCATTGTGTTATGCTAGACCAAAGATGATAACTGACCAAAGATGATAAACTTGATAACTGCATATAATGGTACAAGTTTAATTTTGCTGCCAAGAATTTTGGCTTATGAAAGTATTTTCTGTTCTTTTTTTCCAATAAAGATTAAAATTTATAGTGCCTTTTTCCTTGGTGTGATAGAATTATCTCCAAACAAATTGAAAGTCAAGTTGCACATTTTGTAGCCATCAGCCATATTGTAGTTTGTATATAGTTCACAATTCCTTATTTTATTTCTATTCTTCTACTTTCTTTCTATTGTCTTCGAGAACTTTCCATATCGACCATTACTACTTGAGGGGGGCTTATTCCTTTTCAGAATCAAGGTGAAACAAAGGAGTAAGGTATTAGTGCTTCTCCAAATTTGGGAAAAAAAAACAAAAGAAAATGTAGCCTGAGGCAAGAAGAAAGGAGAGAGGAGAACATTTTTTGGCAGGACCTTGAAAGGAACGGACGTACAGTTTAGTGAGTGAAGCTCGAAACGAGAGAGGTGGGAAGAAGACGGCAGGTATAGGAGAGGACTGTCAAGATTAGAGAGGAAGAAGCACGAGGGACTAAGGATAACCAAAAGAATTGGAGAACCTCAAGAACGGATTGCTGAATCAGTAAAGGAGAGTAAAAGATCACATTTGTGAAAGGGCACCTCTCCAAAGATATTGATCAATCAATGTGGACCCTGGTACTCTCTATCTATCTCTTTATGCTTCCTATACTTTCCTAAGTCTAATCGTTTCCTTGTTATATTAGTTTTAAGTTAGACATAAGATTAGTTTTTAAGTCGGTTATCAAGGTTTTGTGTTATGCGCACGTATATTATATACTTGTACGAGAATAGGAGGTGACCTATTTCCCTGTGAGGATAATAGAGTAAAGGAACCTGTTAAGTTGGAATCTTTGTAACAAAACAAGATAAAAGAACCGTGTTTGGAGTGCATTAAAGGAATATTCAATCATACACATTTTGTTCTTGTGTTCCTATTTGTAACGTTTATTCAGACTTACAAATCACTTGTTACGAACAATCACATTTGATATCTAATTAGTATCCTTTATCAATACTGCCCAATTTCTAGTGTGTAAATGTTCATAGGAACTTTGTTTTTGGAGGTATGAATGCCAAATGATTATCAGATTATATCGTGCTATATTGCTACTATTATTAATAATTAAATGGTAGTCTAAGTAATTTGGCATAGGATCAAGAAGAGCCTTTATCAATTTTAACATCGTAAAAAACTATAATATATTACAGCTTTAATTTCCAATATACTGGAAATTAAATTCAAATATCAGTTTTAATTTCCAATATTTTGGAAATTAAAGTTGCCATATATATTATTTAGTATTTATACATTTGTTATATATTTTGAAAAATACTATTCCAGTTATGTCTAAAATCAAAGTGATAGGGTAATTCTGTGATATAGTAATATGTATTGAAAATAAAATAAATACATAACTAGCTTACATTTGTGGATTACATAGTAATCTGTTTTTTCTATTTTTTTTATGATTTATATATATTGTAATACAATTTTTTTTTTTTTGAAGAACTAGAAACATTTATTAGAGATTGAAATATAAAGTTTAGCAAAATTATGATGATGATAAACATAAATAGTTGACCCATTCAATTATAGCTATTATTAATTTGACATCCAACAAGGATAGAGTTACTGTATGTCCAGGCTTGGCCTAGAAAAACTGGTTTCAGAGTAACATCTACAATTGTGTTTGGGAATGAAAATAATCTGGGATTTCAATGGAGGAAGAAACAAAAAAAAAAAAAAATAAATTATTTATATTTGCAACTGCACTCTGTTTTGTT